>NC_054382.1:48173928-48415789 GCF_017654675.1 Xenopus laevis | reverse complement strand
TCTCTCATGGTCACTCTGTCTCTCTTCTGTCACTACTCTGTCTCTCTCTCTTTCCCCTCTGCTTGTTCACTATGTCCCTCACTCCTCTCGCTTTCTCTTTCCCTTTCTTTTTCACTCTGTCCCCTCTCTCTGTCCACTGTCTCTCTCTCTGTCACTCTGTCTCTCTCTCTGTCACTCTGTCTCATCTCTCTCTGTCAACTCTGTCTCTCTGCTCTCTGTCACTTTTATGTCTCTCTCTCTGTCACGTCTGTCTCTCTCTTCTCTCTGTCAACTTCTGTCCCTCTCTTCCCCTCTCTTGTCACTCTGTCCCTCTCTTCCTCTCTCTGTACTCTGTCTCTCTCTCTGTCACTCTGTCTCTTCTCTTCTGTCACTCACTCTGTCCTCTCTTCTCTGTCACTCTGTCCTCCTCTCTTTCCCCTCTCTCCTGTTCACTCTGTTGCTCTTCTGTCACTCTGTCCTCTCTCTGCCCCTCTCCCTCTTTGTTCACTCTGTCCCTCACTCTGTCTCCTTTCTCTTCCCCTTTCTTTTTCACTCTGTCCCTCTCTCTGTCACTGTCTCTCTCTCTGTCACTCTGTCTCTCTCTCCTCTGTACTCTGTCTCTCTCTCTCTGTCACTCTGTCTCTCTCTCTCTTGTCAGCTCACTGTCTCTCTCTCTGCTCACTCTGTCCGCTCTCTCTTCCCTGCACTCTGTCTCTCTTTGTCAGTCTGTCCTCCCCTCTTCCCCTCTCTCTGTCACTCTGTCCCTCTCCTCTTGCCCCTCTCTCTTCCCCCTCACTCTGTCTCTCTTTGTCACGTCTGTCCTCTCTCTTCCTCCTATCTCTGTCCAACTTTTTTCTGTCCGCTCTCATCTTCCCCTCTCTCTGTCACTCTGTCCTCTCTCTCTCTGTCACTTCTGTCTCTTCCCTCTTCTGTCTTCTCTTCTCTCTCTGTCAACTTCTGTCTCTCTCTGTCACTCTGTCCTTCTCTGGTCACTCTCTCTCTTTCCCCTCTGTCACTCTGTCCGCTCTTCTAATACTCTCTGTCTGCTCTTTTTCAGTCTGTCCCTCTCTTCTTACCCCTCTCTCTGTCACTCTGTCCTGCTCTATCACTCTCTGGCTCTTCCCCTCTCTCTGTCCTTCTCTATCCCTCCTCTCTGTACTCTGTCTCTCTCTGTCAACTTCTGTCGCCTCTTGTCACTCTCGTTCTCCCTCTTGTCAGCTCTGTCCCTCTCTATCACTCTCTCTCTTCGCCTCTCTCTGTCACTCTGTCATCTCTCTTCCCCTCTCTCTGTCACTTCACTCTGTCTCTCTCTGTCACTCTGTCTCTCTCTCTTCCCCCTCTCTCTGTCACTGATTCTGTCCCTGCACATCTCTCTTTCTCTTCCCCTTTCTTTTTCAGCCTCTTGTTCGCCTCTGCTCTCTCAAAACTGTCTCTCTCTCTGTCCACTTCCTGGTTTTCCCCCCTCTCTCTCTGTCACTCTGTCTCTCTCTCTGTCACTCTGTCTCTCTCTCTCTCTGTCACTCTGTCTCTTCTCTCTGTCACTCACTGTCTCTCTCTCCTCTCTGTCATCTGTCCGCTCTCCTCCCCTCTCTCTGTCACTCGTTCCCTACTCCTTTCCCCTCTATGCTGTCCACTCTTGTCATCTATCTCTGTCACTCTGTCTCTCTCTCTGTCACTCTGTCTTCTCTCTCTGTCAAATCTGTCTTCTCTCTGTTTCAACTCTGTCCCTCTCTCTTCCCTCTCTCTGTCACTCTGTCTCTCTCTGTCACTCTGTCTCTCTCTCTTACCCTCTCTTTGTCAACTCTGTCGCCTCACTCTCTCTTTTCCTCTTCCCCTTTCTTTTTCACTCTGTCCCTCTGCGCGTGTCCGGTCACTCTGTCTCTCTCCGTCTGTCACTCTGTCTCTCTGCTCTGTCGACTCTGTCTCTCTCTCTCTCTGTTGCACTCTGTCCCTCCTCTTCCAACTCTCTGCTGTCACTCTGTCGTCTCTCTCTGTCACTCTGTCCTCTCTCCTGTCACATTCTGATCTCTCTCTCTGTCACTCTGTCTCCTCTCTGTCACTCTGTCTCTCTCTCTGTCCCTGTCCCCTCTGCTTCTTCCCACCTCTCTCTGTCACTCTGTCTCCTTCTGTCACTCTGTCTCTCATTCCGCTCTCTTTGTCACTCTGTCCCTCATCTCTCTTTCTGCTTCCTCCCCTTTCTTTTTCCTGCTGTCCTCTCTCTGTCACTCTGTCTTTCTCTCTCTGTCACTCTGTCTTTCTCTCTCTGTCACTCTGGTCTTCTCTCTCTGTCACTACTGTCCTCTCTCTTCTTCCCCCCTCTCTCTGTTCACTCTCCTGTCTCTTCTGTCAACTCTGTCCCTCTCTCTTCCCCTCACTCTGTCTCTCTTTGTCAGTCTGTCCCTCTCTCTTCCCCTCTCTCTGTCACTCTGTCCCTCTCTCTTCCCCTCTCTCTTCCCCTCACTCTGTCTCTCTTTGTCAGTCTGTCCCTCTCTCTTCCTCTATCTCTGTCACTCTGTCCCTCTCTCTTCCCCTCTCTCTGTCACTCTGTCTCTCTCTCTGTCACTCTGTCTCTCTCTCTCTCTGTCACTCTGCCCCTCTCTTCCCCTCTCTCTGTCACTCTGTCTCTCTCTCTGTCACTCTGTCTCTCTCTCTGTCACTCTGTCTCTCTCTCTGTCACTCTGTCTCTCTCTCTGTCACTCTGTCCCTCTCTCTTCCCCTCTCTCTGTCACTCTCTCTCTCTCTCTGTCACTCTGTCTCTCTCTCTTCCCCTCTCTTTGTCACTCTGTCCCTCACTCTCTCTTTCTCTTCCCCTTTCTTTTTCACTCTGTCCCTCTCTCTGTCACTGTCTCTCTCTCTGTCACTCTGTCTCTCTCTCTCTGTCACTCTGTCTCTCTCTCTGTCACTCTGTCTCTCTCTCTTCCCCCATCTCTGTCACTCTGTCTCTCTCTGTCACTCTGTCCCTCTCTCTTCCCCTCACTCTGTCTCTCTTTGTCAGTCTGTCCCTCTCTCTTCCCCTCTCTCTGTCACTCTGTCCCTCTCTCTTCCCCTCTCTCTTCCCCTCACTCTGTCTCTCTTTGTCAGTCTGTCCCTCTCTCTTCCTCTATCTCTGTCACTCTGTCCCTCTCTCTTCCCCTCTCTCTGTCACTCTGTCTCTCTCTGTCACTCTGTCCCTCTCTCTTCCCCTCACTCTCTCTCTTTGTCAGTCTGTCCCTCTCTCTTCCCCTCTCTCTGTCACTCTGTCCCTCTCTCTTCCCCTCACTCTGTCTCTCTTTGTCAGTCTGTCCCTCTCTCTTCCCCTCTCTCTGTCACTCTCTCTCTCTCTCTGTCACTCTGTCTCTCTCTCTTCCCCTCTCTTTGTCACTCTGTCCCTCACTCTCTCTTTCTCTTCCCCTTTCTTTTTCACTCTGTCCCTCTCTCTGTCACTGTCTCTCTCTCTGTCACTCTGTCTCTCTCTCTCTGTCACTCTGTCTCTCTCTCTGTCACTCTGTCTCTCTCTCTTCCCCCATCTCTGTCACTCTGTCTCTCTCTGTCACTCTGTCCCTCTCTCTTCCCCTCACTCTGTCTCTCTTTGTCAGTCTGTCCCTCTCTCTTCCCCTCTCTCTGTCACTCTGTCCCTCTCTCTTCCCCTCTCTCTTCCCCTCACTCTGTCTCTCTTTGTCAGTCTGTCCCTCTCTCTTCCTCTATCTCTGTCACTCTGTCCCTCTCTCTTCCCCTCTCTCTGTCACTCTGTCTCTCTCTGTCACTCTGTCCCTCTCTCTTCCCCTCACTCTCTCTCTTTGTCAGTCTGTCCCTCTCTCTTCCCCTCTCTCTGTCACTCTGTCCCTCTCTCTTCCCCTCACTCTGTCTCTCTTTGTCAGTCTGTCCCTCTCTCTTCCCCTCTCTCTGTCCCTCTGTGCCTCTCTCTTCCCCTCTCTCTGTCACTCTGTCTCTCTCTGTCACTCTGTCCCTCTCTCTTCCCCTCACTCTGTCTCTCTTTGTCAGTCTGTCCCTCTCTCTTCCCCTCTCTCTGTCACTCTGTCCCTCTCTATCACTCTCTCTCTTCCCTCTCTCTGTCACTCTGTCTCTCTCTTCCCTCTCTCTGTCACTCTGTCTCTCTCTGTCACTCTGTCCCTCTCTCTCTTCCCTCTGTCACTCTGTCCCTCTCTATCACTCTCTCTCTTCCCTCTCTCTGTCACTCTGTCTCTCTCTTCCCCTCTCTCTGTCACTCTGTCTCTCTCTGTCACTCTGTCTCTCTCTCTTCCCCTCTCTCTGTCACTCTGTCCCTCACTCTCTCTTTCTCTTCCCCTTTCTTTTTCACTCTGTCCCTCTCTCTGTCACTGTCTCTCTCTCTGTCACTCTGTCTCTCTGTCACTCTGTCTCTCTCTCTCTGTCACTCTGTCTCTCTCTCTGTCACTCTGTCTCTCTCTCTCTCTCTCTGTCACTCTGTCCCTCTCTTCCCCTCTCTCTGTCACTCTGTCCCTCTCTGTCACTCTGTCCCTCTCTGTCACTCTGTCTGTCCCTCTCTCGGACCCTCTCTCTGTCACTCTCTCTTCTCGTCTCTCTCGGTCACTCTGTCACTCTCTCTTCCCCTCTCTCTGTCCCTCTCTGTCACTCTGTCTCTCTCTGTCACTCTCTCTTCCCCTCTCTCGGTCCCTCTGTCCCTCTCTCAGTCCCTCTGTCCCTCTCTCGGTCCCTCTGTCCCTCTCTCGGTCCCTCGGTCCCTCTGTCCCTCTCTCGGTCCCTCTGTCCCTCTCTCGATCCCTCTCTCGGTCCCTCTATCCCTCTCTCGGTCCCTCGTCCCTCTCTCGGTCCCTCTCTCGGTCCCTCTGTCCCTCTCTCGGTCCCTCTGTCCCTCTCTCGGTCCCTCTGTCCCTCTCTCGGTCCCTCTGTCCCTCTCTCGGTCCCTCTGTCCCTCTCTCGGTCCCTCTGTCCCTCTCTCGGTCCCTCTGTCCCTCTCTCGGTCCCTCTGTCCCTCTCTCGGTCCCTCTCTCTGTCACTCTGTTCCCCTCACTCTGTCTTTCTCTCTTACCCTCTCTGTCACTCTGTCTCTCTCTGTCACTCTGTCTCTGTCCCTCTCTCTGTCACTCTGTCCCTCTCTCTGTCACTCTGTCTCTCTCTTCCCTCTCTGTCCCCCTCTCTCGGTCCCTCTGTCCCCCTCTCTCGGTCCCTCTGTCCCCCTCTCTCGGTCCCTCTGTCCCCCTCTCTCGGTCCCTCTGTCCCCCTCTCTCGGTCCCTCTGTCCCCCTCTCTTGGTCCCTCTGTCCCCCTCTCTCTGTCACTCTGTCTCTCTCTGTCACTGTCTCTCTCTGTCACTCTCTTCTCCTCTCTCTGTCACTCTCTTCCCCTCTCTCTGTCACTCTCTTCCCCTCTCTCTGTCACTCTCTTTCTCTCTGTCACTCTGTTCCCCTCTCTCTGTCACTCTGTTCCCCTCTCTCTGTCACTCTGTCCCTCTCTCTTCCCCACTCTGTCTCTCTGTCCCTCTCTCTGTCTCTCTGTCCCTCTCTCTGTCACTCTGTCTGTCCCTCTCTCCCCCTCTCTCTGTCCCTCTCTCCCCCTCTCTCTGTCACTCTGTCTGTCTCTCTCTGTCACTCTGTCCCTCCCTCTGTCACTCTGTCCCTCTCTCTGTCACTCTGTCCCTCTCTCTATCACTCTGTCCCCCCCTCTCTCTCTCGGTCCTTCTGTCCCTCTCTCGGTCCCTCTGTCACTCTCTGTCCCTCTCTCTGTCACTCTTTCCCTCTCTCTGTCACTCTCTCTCTCTGTCCCTCTCTCTTCCCCTCTCTGTCACTCTCTCTCTGTCACTCTGTCCCTCTCTTTTCCCTCTCTCTTCCCCTCTTTCTGTCACTCTGTCTCTCTCAGTCACTCTATCCCTCTCTCTTCCCTCACTCTGTCACACTCTGTCCCTCTCTCTCTGTCACTCTCTTCCCCTCTCTCTGTCACTCTGTTCCTCTCTCTTCTCCTCTCTCTCTGTCCCTCGCTCTGTCACTCTGTCTCTTCCCCTCTCTCTGTCACTCTGTCCCTCTTGGTCACTCTGTCCCTCTCTCTGTCTCTCTCGGTCACTCTGTCCCTCTCTCACTCTGTTTCTCTCTGTCCCTCTCTCTGTTTCTCTCTGTCCCTCTCTCTGCTACTCTGTCTCTTTCTGCACTCTGTCTCTCTCTGCCCCTCTCTCTTAGGGGTGGTTCACCTTTAAATTAACTTTTAGTATGTTATAGAATAGACAGTTCTTATCAACTTTTGAATTGGTCTTCATTATTTATTTTTGTTATAGTTTTTTAGCTATTTGCCTTTTTCTTTGGATTCTTCTTAGATTTCAAATGGGGGTCACTGACCCCATCTAAAAACAAAAGTTCTGTAAAGCTATAACTTTATTGTTATTGCTACTTTTTATTACTCATCTTTCTATTCAGGCCTCTCCTATTCATATTCCAGTCTCTTAATCAAATCAATGCATGGTTGCTAGGGGAATTTGGACCCTAGGAACCAGACAGCTGAAATTACAAACTGGAGAGCTGCTGAATAAAAAGCTAAATAACTCAAAAACCACAAATAATAAAAAATGAAAACCAATTGCAAATGGTCTCAGAATGTCCCTCTCTACATCATACTAAAAATTAAATTAAAGGTGAACAACCCTTTTAAGTGAGAAAGGCAGCTCTTTATGCGCATACATTTTTTCAGTTTTACCCCAATATATGAGTGGATGTGTACAACAAGTCAGACCATTGCGTCTTTACATGTGGGCTGCTTTGATTTTTTTTGCCCGGGCTGCTTTTTACCCCCAGTCTGGCCCTGGCAGGAAGTATTTCATGCTGCATCAATTACTCGCCAAGTTTTTTTACCTGTAACTTCTCTGTATTTATATTTGTTTGTATTTAACTATATACCTAACTTTCTTTGCACTATATTTATTAAAATTTATTTTTCCCATTTTGCTATGTGATTATTTGCTTCAGTTAACTGCAGAATATTTTACACACATTGCACACTGCTTTATTTAAATGATGCACAATATTTTTAAAATCTCTAGAAGACCTTTCATTTTACCTTATTTCTTGATATTTATTTTTCAATAATTGAGGGGTTCTGTGACCATATAAAGGCACAAGGCTGCAGGCTGAGTTATACAGGGAACTCTGAGTATCACTCATGTATTATAAGGGATAATGTACCCCCTACTGTAAATAAGGATATTAGAAGTCACTGAGGGGTTGTTCTGTCACCATATAAAGGCACAAGGCTGCAGGCTGAGTTATACAGGGAACTCTGAGTATCACTCGTGTATTATAAGGGATAATGTACCCCCTACTGTAAATGATAAGGATATTAGAAGTCACTGAGGGGTTGTTCTGTCACCATATAAAGGCACAAGGCTGCAGGCTGAGTTATACAGGGAACTCTGAGTATCACTCGTGTATTATAAGGGATAATGTACCCCCTACTGTAAATGATAAGGATATTAGAAGTCACTGAGGGGTTGTTCTGTCACCATATAAAGGCACAAGGCTGCAGGCTGAGTTATACAGGGAACTCTGAGTATCACTCATGTATTATAAGGGATAATGTACCCCCTACTGTAAATGATAAGGATATTAGAAGTCACTGAGAGGTTGTTCTGTCACCATATAAAGGCACAAGGCTGCAGGCTCAGTTATACAGGGAACTCTGAGTATCACTCATGTATTATAAGGGATAATGTACCCCCTACTGTAAATGATAAGGAAATTAGAAGTCACTGAGGGGTTGTTCTGTCACCATATAAAGGCACAAGGCTGCAGGCTGAGTTATACAGGGAACTCTGAGTAACACTCATGTATTATAAGGGATAATGTACCCCCTACTGTAAATGATAAGGATATTAGAAGTCACTGAGAGGTTGTTCTTTCACCATATAAAGGCACAAGGCTGCAGGCTGAGTTATACAGGGAACTCTGAGTATCACTCGTGTATTATAAGGGATAATGTACCCCCTACTGTAAATGATAAGGATATTAGAAGTCACTGAGGGGTTGTTCTGTCACCATATAAAGGCACAAGGCTGCAGGCTCAGTTATACAGGGAATTGCGAGTATCATAAGGAATGATGTTGCCTGAACTTTAAGTTACAAGAAAATTCCAATATTACCTAACTTAAAAATATGCTGCTAAATAGTGTAACATCTAGGGGCACATTTACTTAGGGTCGAATATCGAGGGTTAATTAACCCTCCATATTCTACTGTCTAAGTAAAAGCCTTCGAATATCGAAGGATTTACCGAATTTCCTACGATTTTCCTTCAATCAGAAAATTGTTAGGAAGCCTATGGGGACCTTCCCCATAGGCTAACATTGCACCTCGGTAGGTTTTAGGTGGCGAAGTAGGGGGTCAAAGTTTTTTTTTTTAAAGAGACAGTACTTCAACTATCGAATGGTCAAATAGTCGAACGATTTTTAGTTCGAAACATTCAATTCAAAGTCAATGGTCGACGACTTGCTGACAGACTGTTGGTTATCTACCAAGAACATACTATTAATGTTCTCATTCAGATGAGTGTCTCTCTTAATTGGCGGCTTCGACCGCAGAGGAAACAGCAGTGACTGCAGCCTTGTCAATGAGTCTGGTGGCTGTCGTGTATGTCCTGCAATTTAATATTTGCAGGCCTAATCTCCAACAGCAGCTTTGCACTCATGGACATCCATGACCCTGTGCCGATGCAATTGTAACTCCTGCTCCAGGATTGGTCTAAGTTGACTTTATTTTAAAATATTTCTTTTTTTACATTATGTACATTTAAACATACTTGTACACACTGTGTCCCATCTCTTACAAGTGTATACCCATGTATACAAAAATGTTTTTCTAAAATAGTTTGTACTTTTTTTGGGCTTTTACCACACGTGAATCAGGTGTTGTCTTTATGAAGCGGGGTAGATGTGACCCATTAAATTAGTATGCACAAGGTACATTTTGGGGCATCTACACATCACATACTAGTAGCTCAGTGCGATATTTCTTTCATCATTGCATACACAATTAGAATAATGTATTTACCCTTATACAGAAATGCATACTATTGTGTTAAACAAATTTTTATTAATTTAATGCATGGAGGGTTTAAGACAATGTTAGATGTGCACAGCTTTCTCTTGTCTGCCCTAGTGTCAGTCTAGATGTTAGGTGTTTTAGTTTTTCATTCACCTCTGTAGGAAGGACAGACAATTGAGTTTTGATAACTCACACTGTAAATATAGTTAGTCTGCAACACCTCATAAGTTCTTTGTCTTGTTTTAGAGGCAAAGGACTTGTTCAGTGTCACACAGTGCTGACCTTTTTAAAACAAGTGTCTGCTGGCACAAAAAGGACTTCAGACAGGGGACAAGCAGAAGTTTACTTCATAACAGTCAGGATCATGAAGGGATTGAGACCTTCCCTGGGTACTAGGGACATGCAGAGCTGTCTTAATAGCACCTATCCCATAATAGAGTACTCAGAGTGTGGATTGAGTGAAGGGCACACAGAGCTGTGCTACTAGAACTGTATCCATAAGAGCTAGAGGAATAAGACACCCCGGACGGTCATGGACAGGAAGAGCTGTCCACTAGGAAAAATATATGTAATATAAAACATAGGTGGTACTGACACCAGATGTGTTAAAAGAATGCACAAGAAGCGGTAAAGAGGTAAAGGAGAGTTGGTTAGTCCAGAGACACGTGGTGTGAAAATGCCAAAACTGGTAAAAAAATAAAAAAAAAACACTACACAATCATGTTGCTGGGCAACATGTCAAACCCTGGAGGAGACAGACTCACAAAAAAGACAGTATGGAGTTAGTACAGTCAGCTAAAAAGCAAGAGAAACATAATAAGCTAACTACATGTAGGGTGTGCAGCCATTCCCCAAAAAATCAAACATAATTATTGCCCTCATTGCAACATACTCCAAAGGAAGCAACCATACCAGAGCCTCCTGTACTTTCACCACATACTACTCAGACACAGCCTTGACAGGAATTGGCCTCATCACAAAACGCCCCCCAGAGACCTATAGATGAGAGCCCTATAACAATAGCCTGGTAGACTGATCCGATTTTCCCAACATCAGACAAGGTAATTTCTCCAATGGGTTATGAAAAGGAGGGCCCAAAGCGGAGTGAGATAATGTGAAACACAGGGCTACAACCACACTCACTCTTTCCTCAGGAATCTGAAAGGGACTGGCTTCTACAGCAGGGGAAGATATAGATAGTTCAGAACAACAGTACTTCCAAACAGACTCAGACAGACAGGAAGAGGAGGGAGGGTACTTCAGTGGCAACCCCTGAGGTGTCTAAAAGGCTACTAAGGGAGATGATGCAGATGCTAGAGATGAAGGACGAGACAGCTGCACTGTCAAGGGCAGCCAGACTTCTAGGAGTTCAGAAAAAAACAAGCCTTTCAAATTTGAACTCCATCACTCATGCGATTGACAGAGTGGTCACAACCAGAACACAGGATCGCTTTGACAGAGTGACAGAGAGGGTAAGAGAGAAAGACAGAGTGAGGGAAGAGAGTGACAGAGAGAGGATAAGAGAGAGGGACAGAGGGACCGAGAGAGGGACAGAGGGACCGAGAGAGGGACAGAGGGACCGAGAGAGGGACGAGGACCGAGAGAGGGCAGAGGGACCGAGAGAGGGACAGAGAGAGTGACCGAGAGAGGGGACAGTGACCGAGAGAGGACAGGACAGGACCGAGAGGGAACAGACAGTGAACCGAGAGAGGGACAGGACAGTGACGAGAGAGGACAGAGAAGAGGGGAGAGAGAGAGGACAAGTGAGGGACAGAGTGACAGAGAAGGGGAAGAGGAGCAGTGACAGAGAGAGACAGTGAGTAAAGAGAGAGACGAGAGTGACAGAGAGAGGGAAGAGAGGGAGAGAGGGACAGTGACCGAGAGAGGGAAGAGAGAGGGACCGAGAGAGGACGAGGACGAGAGAGGACAGACCGAGAGACAGACCGAGTGACAGACCGAGAGGACGACCGAGAGACAGACCGAGAGACAGAGAGGGACGAGGGACAGAGGGAGGACGAGGACGAGGACAGAGAGACCGAGGACAGAGGGACCGAGGACAGAGAGGGACAAGAGGGACGAGAGACAGAGAGGGACCGAGGGACAGAGAGGGACAGAGAGAGGGACAGGAGAGAGGGACAGAGAGAGGGACAGAGAGAGACAGAGTGGAGAGAGAGAGGACAGAGTGACAGAGAGAGGGGACAGAGAGAGGGACAGAGGGACGAGAGAGGGACAGAGGGACGAGAGAGGGACAGAGGGACCAGGGACAGAGTGACAGACAGAGGGACAGAGTGACAGACAGAGGGGAAGAGTGACAGACAGAGGGACAGAGTGACAGAGAGGAAGAGAAGTAGAGAGAGAGAGTGGACAGAGAGAGAGAGACAGAGTGACCGAGAGAGACGAGAAGAGAGAGTGACAGAGAGAGGTCCGAGAGAGGGACAGGCAGAGACGTAGAGGACCAGAGAGGGACCAGAGAGGGACAGAGTGACAGAGTGAGTGACCGAGAGAGGGACAGAGTGACGAGAGAGGAACAGACAGACGAGAGAGGGGACAGACCGAGTGACAGACGAGGACAGACAGAGACAGAGGACAGAGGGACAGAGAGGGGACCGAGGGGACAGAGAGGGACCGAGGGACAGAGAGGGACGAGGGACGAGAGGACAGAGAGGGACAGAGAGGGACAGAGAGGGACCAGAGAGGGACAGAGAGGGGACGGGACAGAGAGGGACAGAGAGAGGGGAGAGAGAGAGGGACAGAGAGAGTGACAGAAGAGAGGGACCAGAGTGACAGAGAGTTGACAGAGAGAGGGGACAGAGTGACAGAGAGAGACAGAGAGAGGACGAGAGAGACAGAAGAGGGACGAGAGAGGGACAGAGACGAGAGAGGGACAGAGGGACCGAGAGAGGGACAGGGGACGAGAGAGGGAAGAGAGGACAGAGTGACAGACAGAGGGACAGAGTGACAGAGGACAGAGAGGACAGAGACGAGTGACAGAGAGACAGAGTGACAGAGAGGGACAGAGTGACAGAGAGGGGAAGAGAGAGAGACAGGAGTGACCGAGAGAGACGAGAGAGAGAGCGTGACAGAGAGAGGGTCCGAGAGAGGGACAGACAGAGTGACCGAGAGAGAGAGAGGACAGAGAGGGACAGAGTGGACAGAGTGAGTGACAGAGAGAGGGACAGAGTGACAGAGAGAGAAGAGAGAGAGGAGAGAGACAGAGAGAGGACAAGAGTGACAGAGTGACAGAGAGAGAGACAGAGAGAGGGACAGAGTGACAGAGAGAGGGACAAAGAGAGACAGAGGGACTGAGAGAAGAGACAGAGAGAGGACAGAGAGAGAGGACAGAGAGAGAGAGACAGAGAGAGAGAGACAGAGAGAGGGACAGAGAGAGGGACAGAGAGAGGGACAGAGAGAGGGACAGAGAGAGGGACAGAGAGAGGGACAGAGAGAGAGACAGAGTGACAGTGAGAGAGACAGAGTGACAGAGAGAGAGACAGAGTGACAGAGAGAGAGACAGAGTGACAGAGAGAGGGAAAAGAGAGGAACAGAGGGACAGAGGGACAGAGAGAGAGAGACAGAGTGAGAGAGAGGGACAGAGTGACAGAGAGAGAGACAGAGTGACAGAGAGAGAGACAGAGTGACAGAGAGAGGGAAAGAGAGGAACAGAGGGACAGAGTGACAGAGAGAGACAGAGTGACAGAGAGAGGACAGAGAGAGGGACAGAGTGACAGGGAGAGAGACAGAGTGACAGAGAGGGGGAAAAGAGAGAGAGACAGAGTGACAGAGAGAGAGACAGAGTGACAGAGAGAGAGACAGAGTGACAGAGAGAGAGACAGAGTGACAGAGAGAGAGAGACAGAGTGACAGAGAGAGAGAGACAGAGTGACAGAGAGAGGGACAGAGTGACAGAGAGAGAGAGAGACAGAGTGACAGAGAGAGACAGAGTGACAGAGAGAGAGAGACAGAGTGACAGAGAGAGAGAGAGAGAGTGACAGAGAGAGAGAGAGACAGAGTGACAGAGAGAGAGAGAGAGAGAGAGAGACAGAGTGACAGAGAGAGACAGTGACAGAGAGAGGGACAGAGTGAAAAATAAAGGGGAAGAGAAAGAGAGAGTGAGGGACAGAGTGACAAAGAAAGGGGAAGAGAGAGAGACAGAGTGACAGAGAGAGACAGAGAGAACAGAGAGAGAGAGAGAGACAGAGTGACAGAGAGAGAGACAGAGTGACAGAGAGAGAGAGAGTGACAGAGAAGAGAGACAGAGTGAGAGAGAGAGGGAAGAGAGGGACAGAGTGACAGAGAGAGAGAGAGACAGAGTGACAGATGACAGAGGAGAGAGGGAAGAGAGAGGGACAGAGTGACAGAGATAGAGGAAGAGAGAGGACAGACTGACAAAGAGAGACAGAGTGAGGGGAAGAGAGAGGGACAGAGTGACAGAGAGAGGGGAAGAGAGAGGGACAGACTGACAAAGAGAGACAGAGTGAGGGGAAGAGAGAGGGACAGAGTGACAGAGAGAACAGAGTGACAGAGAGAGGGGAAGAGAGAGGGACAGACTGACAAAGAGAGACAGAGTGAGGGGAAGAGAGAGGGACAGAGTGACAGAAGAGAGACAGAGTGACAGAGAGAGGGGAAGAGAGAGGGACAGAGTGACAGAGATAGAGGAAGAGAGAGGGACAGACTGACAAAGAGAGCAGAGTGAGGGGAAGAGAGAGGGCAGAGTGACAGAGAGAGGGGAAGAGAGAGGGACAGACTGACAAAGAGAGAGAGTGAGGGGAAGAGAGAGGGACAGAGTGACAGAGAGAGACAGAGTGACAGAGAGAGGGGAAGAGAGAGGGACAGAGTGACAGAGATAGAGGAAGAGAGAGGGACAGACTGACAAAGAGAGACAGAGTGAGGGGAAGAGAGAGGGACAGAGTGACAGAGAGAGGGGAAGAGAGAGGGACAGACTGACAAAGAGAGACAGAGTGAGGGGAAGAGAGAGGGACAGAGTGACAGAGAGAGACAGAGTGACAGAGAGAGGGGAAGAGAGAGGGGAAGAGAGAGGGACAGAGTGACAGAGATAGAGGAAGAGAGAGGGACAGACTGACAAAGAGAGACAGAGTGAGGGGAAGAGAGAGGGGAAGAGTGACAGAGAGAGGAGAAGAGAGAGGGACAGACTGACAAAGAGAGAGAGTGAGGGGAAGAGAGAGGGACAGAGTGACAGAGAGAGACAGAGTGACAGAGAGAGGGGAAGAGAGAGGGGAAGAGAGAGGGACAGACTGACAAAGAGACAGAGTGAGGGGAAGAGAGAGGGACAGAGTGACAGAGAGAGGGGAAGAGAGAGGGACAGACTGACAAAGAGAGACAGAGTGAGGTGAAGAGAGAGGGACAGAGTGACAGAGAGAGGGGAAGCCTAAAACCTGTTGGGCCTGGGGCGACTGACCCCCCCTTTTCCCCCCTGATGGCCTACACACAGCACGATAACAGAGGAGTGGGAGGTAACTTAGAAAAGCGCATATTGGAGATTTCTCTCGAGGATGTACTTAAATGGTTTCCGTACTCTATAACATACTGGTTTTATTGATAGCAGCAACTTCCTCTCCTAGACGTAGAGACCTAATTCGAAAAGAAGAGACAGAAATATGGAGCACACAGGCACAAACAGTTGATGACATAATGTAAATAACTTTAATTTCAAACCCAAGTTTCGAACAATTCAGCACACATTAAAACCACACTAGCAGGTCTGGAGCTGATTAATTAACCCTTTCCCTGCCAGCCATTCTGTCCTAGCTGAAAACCTCTACTGGCAAGAAGTTTTTAGACATTTTGTACTCTTTCACTTTAAGGGCCTGGTTTTAGTTTACCCAGGAAAATAATATAGTTTTTTTTTTTCAGGACAACCTGAGCTTTGAATTTTGGTGTTATTCTACTTCTGTAAAAAAAAAAAAAAAAATAGGCTTCTAAGTGTCTAATAAAAAAAAAAAAAATGTTTACAAAGAACAATCGCATATGTCAGCAACATCATTTATTTTATGTACAAAAGCCGATTTGGAAAGGTCTATGTCTCCTGAACGTGGCAATACCAAATGTATATAGTTTTATGGAAATTTCTCACTTGTCTAGATGCCCAACTGTGTGTTAAGACCCCCCAAACTGTAAAAAGACCCCCCGAAAACCATATATTTTTGGGAAAGGGGTTGTTCCCCTTTGTGTTAACTTTTAGTATGATGTAAAGAATGATATTCTGAGACAATTTGCAATTGGTTTTAATGTTTTATTATTTGTGGGTTTTGGAGTTATTTAGCTTTTTATTCAGCAGCTTACCAGTTTGCTAGGGTCCAAATTCCCCTAGCAACCATGCATTGATTTAAATAAGAGACTGGAATATGAATAGGAGAGGCCTGAATAGAAAGAGGAGTAATAAAAGTAGCAATAACAATACATTTGGTAGGCCTTACAGAGCATTTTTTTTTTAGATGGGGTCAGTGACCCCCATTTGAAAGCTGGAAAGAGTCAGAAGAAGAAGGCAAATAACCCAAAAAACTAAATAATGAAGACCAATTGAAAAGTTGCTTAGAATCGGCCATTCACAACCTGCTGAAAGTTTAGGAATAAAATTGCAATAAAGCACAAAAATAGCATAAATCAGTGAAATAAAATAATTAATACGACAGCGTAATTAGTGGCCATATCGATTATCCAATCGTCACGCTGTTTTTAGGCAAAACAAACAAAGATAAGAGTACAATGAGTAAGTAAAAAAAAAAACACACCTGTTTGTGAATTTTTGTGACATGTTTGTGCACTTCTAAAAGTTGTCCGAGTGTGCAAATACGTGTACAAAAAGGACCAAGTGTGCTTAAATCAAAAAAAATACCAATCTTTGCTAAAATTGTGTGTGTAAGTGCATGTAAGTGTGTAAAAAAACGAGCACTAACCGTTTTTGTAGCAGGAGGCTCGCAGGAAGTGAGTGGGGCGGATGTGCGTCGTGGAGGAGGTAAGAAAGTAGCAGCAGCGCCATACATGAGGCATCTGCTACTTTGAAGTTGGATCTGCGACAATCGCGACGTAGATCCGACTTGATAGCCCCCCAGGCCTGGTTTGCCCAGGGGGCTGTCAACCCTCCAGACTCTCTGCAGAGGCGGCAAAAGCCGCCGATGCAGAGAGAAGGGCTCAGCTGCAGGAGAACGTACGTTCTTGGCAGCCTGAGCCCTGAACCGCCAGCACGTACGCTGTACGTGCTTGGCAGTTGAAGGGTTAAAATAGGCCCTGGCAATTCCGGTGTGCAGAGACCAATTCAGCCCACACAGAAGCACAAAGAGCCCCCACCAGGCCAACAAATACTGACTTTCTATGGCACCTTATAGCAGCCCCTCTGGCATTTGCAAGAACCCACAGATTGCCAGTCCGGGCCTGGACACTACAATATCTTAAATGGATTGTTCACCTTTGATTTAAATTTTAGTATAATGTAGGGTGTTATGTTCTGGGACAATTTGCAATTTGTTTACATTTTTTAATAGTGTTTTTTTTTTTGGTTATGTAGATTTTAATTCTGTAGCGCTCTAGTTTGCTATTGCAACCATCTGGTTGCTAGGGTACAAATACCCCTAGCAACCATGCATTGGATTTGAAAAAGGTGGAAAATCAATAGGAGGTGCCTGAATAGGGAAAGGGAGTAAACGAAACGCAGCCTTAGCAATGCATTTTTAGACGTGGTCAGTATTTCAATGATAAAGTTAGAATAGCGCAAAAACTATAAAAAATAAAAGGACAAGTAAATCGAACATGGGTAAAAACTGGTTTATAAAACAAACGAGCACGCTGCAAAGCTATGGTAAATACCTGTAATGACAATAATGGCAATAAAATAAATCAAATAAAAAAAATTCTACCGGCATTTCCGGTATGCAAAGACCAATTCAGCCCACACAGAAGCACAAAGAGCCCCACCAGGCCACCAAATACTGACTTTCTATGGCACTTTATAGCAGCCCCTCTGGCATTTGCAAGAACCCACAGATTGCCAGTCAGGGCCTGGATACTACAATATGTTAAATGGATTGTTCACCTTTGATTTAAATTTTAGTACAAGTATGGGACCTGCTATCCAGAATGCTCGGGACCTGGGGGTTTCCGGATAATGGATCTTTCCGTAATTTGGGTCTTTGTGCCTTATCTCTACTAGAAATTAATTTAAACATTAAATAAACCCAATAGGCTGGTTTTGCTTCCAATAAGGATTAATTATATCTTGGTTGGGATCAAGTACAAGCTACTGTTTTATTATTACAGAGAAAAAGGAAATCATTTTTAAAAATTTGGATTATTTGGATAAAAAGGAGTCTATGGGAGACAACCATTCCGTAATTCGTTGCTTTCTGGATATCGGGTTTCCGGATAAGGGATCCTATACCTGTATAATGTAGGGTGTTATGTTCTGGGACAATTTGCAATTTGTTTTCATTTTTTAATTGTGTTTTTTTTTTTTTTTTGGTTATTTAGCTTTTAATTCTGTAGCTCTCTCGTTTGCTATTGCAACCATCTGGTTGCTAGGGTACAAAATACCCATAGCAACCATGCATTGTAAAAGGTGGGAAATCAATAGGAGATGCCTGAATAGGAAAAGGAGTAATCGAAACACAGCCTTTGCAATGCATTTATAGCCTTACAGAGCATGTTTTTTTTTTAGATGTGGTCAGTATAAAGTTAGAATAGAGCAAAAAAAATAGAAGCTAAAGGACAAGTAAATCAAACATGGGTAAAAACTGGTTTATAAAACAAACGAGCAAGCTGCAAAGCTATGGTAAATACCTGTAATGACAATAATGGCAATAAAATAAATCAAATATAAAATTAAAAAATGCTATTAAAAAATAAAATAAATAAAATTAAGGCAATAAAACCAGAAAAATATTATATATGATAAAATATTAAACTAAAACACAAAGCCATGGAAGGTAATTAAAGTACAGAGAAACATGCTCTCTCTTGTGCAGTGTAAATTATTTGCAAGCAGCAAGCTAAATTATTTTAAAAAAAACAATATAAACATGAAATAATTAAAGTATATGCCACATTTCAGTTAATTAATTATCTAATTACCAGCACAAATGCGGGGATAAATAAATGAAGCCGGCCGGCGTGCCTTGCCAAACAATGTCTGTGGGAAGAAATGGCGACGCCTACAAGGGGCAGCTTTAACTTAATTGGTCAAAACCTAAGACTCCTATTGGCTGGGGAAAAAATGCGCCAAATAGAAAACCGGAAGTTAAAAAAAGTGTAAAAAAAAAAAAAGAAAAGTGAATAAAGCAGCCCAGGACAGAATACGGTCGCCTGATGCCTGATGCCTGATGCCTGATGCCTGATGCCTGATGGAGGAAGTCTGATGCCTGATACCTGATGGAGGACGTCTGATGCCGGATACCTGATGGAGGAAGTCTGATGCCTGATACCTGATGGAGGACGTCTGATGCCGGATACCTGATGGAGGAAGTCTGATGCCTGAAACCCGATACCTGACAGCTGAAGGAGGAAGGCTGAGGGCGGAGCTATGATGATTGACGTCTGAGGAGGGAGGCTACAGAGCGGAGGTGTGACTGCGCTTTTGGAGCATGCGTGACTACAAAGGCAAACGATGCGCTATGGAGAAGGCATAGGACAACGCATGCAGCAAACTTAAGTAGACGCATGATGTCCTAAAATGCGTTCCGTACTAAAATGCGTTCCGTATCCACACACCTCACATTCCCACAACACTCTCCCCTCAGCCTGAACTTGTACTATAATCCCCTCTGCACACCTCAAGTTTGCCAACACTCTCCCCCCCCCCCCCCAGACTTGTACAAAATTTCACTCCCTAGCACTCAGGGCCCGCACCCCCTCAGGGCCCCCGCAGTCCGCGCTCCGCTGCGCTACGCATATCCCGGAAAGTTTCCGGATGTACGGAGGGGAGCGGGGGCCCGGCTGCGCGTCCTGCGCCAGGGCCCGCCCCCTCTAGTTACGCTTCTGCTAGCACTCCCCAAACTTGTACAGTACCAGATTGCTGAAATTGCAGACTGGAGAGCTGCTGAATAAAAAATGAAATAACTAAAAAGCCATAGATAATAAAAAATGATAACCAATTGCAAATTTTATCAGAATATCACACTCTACATCATACTAAACGTTAATTTAAAGGTTAACAACCCTTTAATATTTTATGTATTTGTTTAAGATACATTATGCTTACTAAATGTAGAATTGTATCTGCCCATTGGGTCTTGTGTGTGGACCAAGATTTATTAACTCTATATTAGGTGGAATAAGGCAGAAGGACACAGTAGTTCAAGCAGGGCTTCCTAGTTATAGTCTGTGCCATATTAAAGATGGACAAATTTGCAGCACTGTTAAAAAATTTTAAACACTTCCTTGATTGGCCGCCTTATTCTGTAGCTTCTACACTAAAAACAGAAAAAGAAACCTATACAGAAAGTGTTATTTTATACAGTTATTCCAACTGCTATTCCTTCTTTCATTACAAATATTATTCAATGAGTCAATGATGGTGCTACAATCATCTTGCTGGTCATGCACAAATACTCTTCTTTTTTAAGTTTATAACCTTTCACTTGATAACACGTTATGCCCATATGCTACTATTGACGTTTACGTGCCATACACGTTTACCTCTCACATACATTTGTTCTATTTTTTTTATTTCAGATTTCACAAAGGTGATGTTCTTATTATAATGGCTACTGGGCTTATGACTAAAGGAGAAGGAGGAAAAAGAGGCTTAGTTCCTCCACATGCATATGCTATCTTTTACATAAGGGAAAACAAGGTATCTTTAGTTTTAAGGGCTGCTTGTACCTTTAAAGTAGTACGTATACTCTGGGAAGCCTTTGAAAAATACAGGTGGTACAACTATCAAACCAATATGATGTATAATTTAGTCAGAAGGGGCCCCAGGTTTATACTAGGCAATAGAGGGAAAGTGTGTTCAAAATGGTGATTACATATGCAGTATTCTGAACCAGGCAAGCCAGGTACTTTTGTGATGTAGTTCTGGTTCATACATCTTCATATGGGTGCACATGCACAGCAGAGTGAAGAGACAAACTTTAACAAAAAAAGCCAGCTTTTTTTTAGTGCACATGCATTGACCATGGGCCATTGAAGAAGAGGAAGAAGTTAATCACTTTGTAAAGGATATTTGATCTGACTGCTGCTTATTTACTAGCACTTTACCAGTATTGTAACCAGGTGCAAGTATATATCGAGCAATGTTTAGTAATGTTTGGAGCAGTCACAAATTGTTTTTTTTGCAGATTTTCATATTTTTCAGGATGATTTTGCACACAGTCAAGAGTTTGTTACATTGAGGTTTCACAAGAACGAAGACCAAAAAGTTTACTATATGAACACACTAGGGCTCATTATATAAACATTGGGCAAATTTGCACCTGGGCAGTAACCCATAGAAACCAATCAGTAATTCGCTTTTTTCAGCCAGCTGCAGGTTAAACAGTGAAAGCAAACATCTGATTGGTTGCCATGGGTTACTGCCGAGGTATAAATTTGCAGAGTGTATAAATGACCCCCACTGATTTACCCTATGTGATGGAATCATGTTCAGAATCATTTAGATCAACAGCCCTCGTTCTCTCACCAACATGATGTCACTTGATACCCATGCATTTACCTTAGTGTCCCAATAGAAGAGGGAGAACACACACCACTCTACACTTAGAGGCACATTTATCAAGGGTTGAATTTTGAATTCAAGTTTTTTAAAACCCATAAACTCCCATGAAATCGAAACTTATTAAAAAATCGAATTCAATTTTTAAAACTCTGATGAATAAAATTGACCAGAAAACTTGAATCGAATTCTAATCTAATTAGATTCTAATTTCAAAAACTTGAATGTCAGGAAGGCTTCTAACAACTCAGAATTGATCCCTGGACCTCTCCCATTGACTTAAACAGCAATTCAGCAGGTTTTAGGTGGCAAATAGTCGAATTCGAGTTCTTAAAGGGCCAGAGTATCATAAATCTCCAAAAAACGGATTCAAATTTTTTGAAAACTCGAATCAAATTTGAATAACTCCCTAGTTGAATATGACATCCAAATAGAAGAGGGGGATGGTGGTTAGCACAGCTTTTCCAAATGGTATGCGTCCAATTCCTTAATAGTTGTTCTGCTGCAAATGATCCAAGTATAGGAAGAGGAACTCCAGCAGTATTACTGCAATCAACTTTTTATTCCAGGCAGTGGTAAACACAACATGTTTCGGGTACTATACCCTTTATCAAGTCAATCACTTGATTTTGACAGTTTTGACCATTACAAAACTCGAATATTCAATATTAGAATTTTCAATTAGACCCTTGATTAATCTGCCCCTTAGAGTAAGAGAAATATGAACACTACTATACTCTAGAATGATTACACGTATAAATATTCTGTGTCAGTGCTGCCCAACATCTGTGGCACTCAGGGCAAGATTTTGGCAGCCCCCTCCATTCATTAAAAAACACTTAAAAATATAAACCATAATATAAACATTGTTTGACATTCAAAAAGCAAGTATGTATTGCCTGAAGGCTGAAAATATAGTTTAAAGCATAGTATGTCCCCAAATATCAAGGATGATACTATTTAAGTAAATATTTTTGACCATTACATTCTCCCTGTAAAGAACGGGTGGGGTCTGGGCAGCAAGTAGGGCTGTACTGGCAAACAGCAACCCATGGACTGTTCACAGATTTAATTCTGCTGGTAGTGCACTTTGGTGCCTCTGAGAGCTTCCATTGGCATACTACAGTTGGGGCAGTCTAGAGTGGACACCTAGGTCCCATGGCTGTGGGAGACCCAAAGCCACCTGAACTGCCTTTAAAGGGGATGGAAATCTATCTCCAATATACTTTAATTAATAAATGTGTGCCATTTTTATAATAAACCTGACTGTATGCAGTACAATTCCCCCTTCATTTTACTTGCTCTGACTGCTGTGGATAGGAAACTTCAGATGGTCCCTAACTGCTCGGCAGGGAAACTGATCATACTTTCAAAAGGCAGGGGGAGCCCCCACCTTACTTCCCAGAACTCGAGCAGCTTTGTTTGTTTTCCTGTAGAGCAGCTGGCGACCGTGTAGAGATTTGTATCCACAGACCCAATGCAGTCTGTATATTCTGATTATTAATCAGCCTTGCTGTATCAGCTTCTGTGGCAGATATTATTTGACTTGCGCTGTTTTGATAATTTATGACAATCCCTAAGTTTAGCCTCCCAACAGTAGCCCAGACTACACTGAACATGTGCGTAGTCTTGATCTTGCAAAGATGTTTAACATAGTTACAAGATGATGACCCCCTGTGGCCAACTTTGAAAGCATTAATAGTTTGTTTTATTAGGCTTCTGGTGCAGCAAAGATCATGTTTATATTTAGTATACAAAATACAGCCTTTCTAGCATTATTTTATTTTAGACTTTAGTTTCCCTTTAATATAATATCCATTGTATAACATACAGGGGACAGACACAAAAGTAAAACAACCTAATGTAAGGGTAAGGGTTTATTGGTACGGCTTTAAAATACCAAAAAGTAATACTCGAGGCCAGTACACCTCACTGATCTCTGCAGCCAGGAGGGAGGTTGAGGCGGAGCTGACCGTGGCTAAAGTTAAGTTAGGAGAGGCGGAACAGGCTCTAGCCGCTAACCCCAGCGATGAAGCTATACAGGTTATGACAGCTGCACAACGAGATGTAGACCTGATACACATAGACAAATACTCCCAAAAAGAACTATACCATTCAGCGGCATGGTTCAGCCAGGGAGACAAAAATGGAAAACTTCTCGCCATCCTGGCCAGAGATGACACCCCCCACTTAGCGATGGCAGGAGTCAGAGATATATCTGGGGTCCTTCTCACTGATAAGACCCAAGTCACCAAGAGATTTGGGGAGTACTTTCAGGGAATTTATGCTGCTATAACCTCCTCTGCCTGGCCAACTGCTTTCGGAATATCTGGGTCAAATAGAATTTCCATCCGTCCCCCTAGACGAGAGGCTCTTCTAGATTCTGACATCACGGAGGATGAGATAGGGGCAGCCATAGCGGCCATGCCGTCCGGCCGGTGCCCAGGGCCCGATGGCCTGCCAGCTGAGTGGTACAAGGCGCACGCCCAAATCCTAACCCCCCAGCTTCAGCCCATCCTGAACAACGCCTCTGAGACATGCCCACTCCCCGATACGTGCTATATGGCGCATGTCACCCTCATTCATAAAGAAGGCAAGCCCCCGGACCAATGTGACTCTTACCGCCCCATCTCGCTCCTAAACTGTGATGTTAAGATCTTTGCTAAGGTGCTGGGCAATAGGCTTAAGAGAGTGGTGAGGGGGATAGTCCACCCAGACCAGACAGGTTTTATGCCGAACAATGCCACGGACATAAACATCCGGCGCCTTTTTAATAACCTTGATACCCCCCATGTCAACGCAGGGAGTAGGTTAGTTGTGTCCCTTGATACTGCGAAAGCATTTGACACGGTCTCTTGGACCTATCCTTGGGAAGTCCTCCGACACTTCGGTATAGGTCCTCGTTACATCTCCTGGGTGAAGGCTTTATACCTAAAACCGCAGGCTAGGTTAGTGGTCAATGGCAACCTCTCTGAAGCCATACAGCTGGAACGGGGAACTAGGCAGGGCTGCCACCTCTCACCCCTGCTCTTTGCACTTGCAATTGAGCCACTTGCAATACAGATTAGGGACTCCCCGACTGTAACTGGGTTGCAAATAGGCAGACTTGAGGAAAAGGTCTCCCTGTACGCAGACGACATGTTATTGTATTTGGCTAATCCTAGAGGAGCCTTCACTGCTGCCTTAGACCTCATTGACAACTTTGGAAGGTTTTCTGGCTTAAAGGTCAACCGTGAGAAGTCTGTGATTTTCCCCATAGATCCCCTCCCTGCTGAATTTGCTGCTAACATTGGCCGTCTCAGGGTGGTACAGTCCTTTAAATATTTAGGGATCACCATAACGAAAGATTGTAAAGGTTTTGAGGAGGCCAACTTGTCCCCGATAACCAAGGCGCTTGCCAACAAAATTGATGTATGGACGCAATTACCACTTACCCTCCCCTGGCAGAGTGAACCTCTTTAAAATGATTTTCCTCCCCAAATTTTTATATGCCCTCCACAACTCCCCCATTACACCCAGATCCCAGTGGTTCAAATATGTGGATAGGCTTATCAGGAGACTTGTCTGGGCTGGGGATCGCCCCCGATTAAGTTTTAAAACTCTACAAGCCCCAGTTGCTAGAGGAGGCCTAGCCCTTCCCAACCTTAAGTTATATTTTCTCGCAGGCCAGTTGACATACTCGCATTGGTGGCTGGTTCCCTGTCGGGACAACACAGCTACAATCCTAGAAGCTAACATTGTGGGGTCGTTGGAAGCCCTAGCACACCTCCTTTATAGGGGACCTTCTATAAGACACACTACCACGACCCCCATGCGAACAGTACTGGTTGCTTACCAAAAAGCACTTAAACTGGCACATGGGTCTCGGACAACATGGTCCAAGTGGACGCCTCTCTGGGGTAACAGCTGTCTCCCTCAGTTTCTCACTATTCCTGATGTCTCTCAATGGGCTGCATGTGGTATCAAACAATTACAGGATGTAATAAGGGATGGGGACTTAAAGTCATTCCAAGCTCTAAAAACCGAATTTCGCCTGCCCCAGGGTATGTTTTTCAGGTACCTCCAGCTTTCCCACGCCTTTCGCTCCCAATTCCCTGAGAGACCATTGGACGTGTCCGACACTGCTATAGAAAAATATTTACGTAAAGAGGGCCTAAACAAACCTCTCTCCCGTTCGTACACACTGCTGGGGTTGGGCCTCCCCTGATCCACTAATTTCCGTCCTGGGTAAATGGAAGAGGGATATTCCTGAACTGACCGATGACATGTGGGAGGACAGCCTCAGGCAGATCCCCGAGATAACTATACCTGTGAGGGATCGGTACATTCAAATGAAGTTCCTAAATCGGGTCTATCTGACTCCATATAGGCTGAGTAAAATGTTCTCTAATACGTCCGATATTTGCTTTAGATGTGGGGGTGATGTTGGTTCATATATGCATGTATTTTGGCATTGTCCCACTATTCAGAAATTTTGGAAGGACATTGTGTTTTATTCCTCTGAGGCCTTAGACATGCCCCGTATTGTGTCCCCACTGGTTTGTCTCCTTGGCATATTTGAGGACCTGGATCTGGACCGATGCACCAAAAGCTGCTATCTCCAACTTCTCTACTTCGCAAAGAAAGCCATCCTACTGAATTGGAAATCTACTGCCCCTCCGTCTCTACCATTCTGGCTGAATCTAGTTAACAGCTCTCTGTCAAACCAGAAACTGACATACCTCTCCGAGGTTGCCCGCAAAAATTTACCAACATATGGGGCTTGTGGCTGGCCTACAGAGAAAACCGGTTAATTCGCTGAGTAATGTAAATTGTTGAACTGTGCTGTTCCTGATTGCTAGAGATGTTAACTTGCCCTGCTCCCCTTGCCTTCGCTCTCTTCTCTTCTCCCTTCTCTCTCTATCTTTTTCTTCTCTTTTTCTCTTCTGTTGAAAACCTGAAAATAAAAACTTAAAAAAAAAAAAAAATACCAAAAAGTAAAAAAGAACCAGGAACACATTATATTTAAAATGTGCTTAGTGCAGGTAAATGGGTAACGTTGCTCAATCAAACATGTACAATTGCCACTTTTTCCCAATTAGTAAAGCACAATTGCTAAAAATTACACATTCCACTTCAGGGAGGTTTAAAGGTGGCCATATTCGTAACAAAGATTGTTCATTTCAATACACGTGTAGAGCTGAATCGTCGGATATATAGGTAAAAACAATAGAATTCCATTTGTATGTGACGATTCAGCACTAACAATGCCCGATGTTTGGATGCATCCAAAGGTACCCGATAAAAAATTTCTGTCCAACCCGATCGACGAGCTGACCTATATCCAAGTCGGCTCTTTTCCCACCATACACGCACCGTGTATAGTACAAAAAAATTTTTGTACGATATATCTGTGAGTCTATGGCCACCTTAAGATTTATAGCAATACAAACTTTGGATTCTGACAAAAATCTTACCAATCAGCTTTGTTAGGTTTCTTTATTTTGGTATTTACACTGCTAGTTCAGAAAAACTAGTATAACTATTGTGTATACTGACTGGTTTTGAAACACAAAGAGGGTAATTAAATACATTTGTCTCTAGTTTTGCGTGTTTCTATCCCCTACTTGAAACTAACTTTTTTTCTAGTCACTTTTAGGTTTATTAGGGTGTTACCTTTTTTGTGCCAAACAGATAAGTGTGTCCCTTTTTATATTTTGATCGTTATGTTCAGATGTAGGTCTCTTACCTGCACATCCGCACTCTTCATCTTCCTCTCTCACACTGACACAACTTAAATCAGAGGGCTTTAAGGGTTTGTATCTGGAGTGAGCATTATGAAATCATTGGTCACATGATCCATTAAAGAGTAAGCCAGATGGATGATAGTGTTATCTAACCAGGTTTGGTATTTATAATAATAGTAATAGTGTGCATTATGACATCAGCAATACAATTTACTGAGGGGGCCCAATGTGAACAGTCCTATATTATTATAATATTCCTTGTTGAATAAGGTGAATAAAGTGCATAAAGTGGCATAAACATAAGTTCAGTTACCAATAGAGAAAAAATAGTTCTGTTCAGTCTAGTACAAGGAACATTTTGATCGGTTGCCATTGTAATATGCAGTGATGATTTTTTTTATAGTTAATCCCCTCTACCATAATCTTTATTTTTTGTGCTAATTTTTTTTGTACCCCTACAGCTACTGCTGAACAAAGCTTGGCTAGGAAAGACTGGTTCATTCAAGAAGAAAAGGACAAAGCCCCAGACAGGTACATAAGAATTGTTAAAAATGTTTTCAGGTCCCAAAGCATCAGTGGCAGCTTACTCAGAAATGACTATTTAAGGTACCTACACATTAGGCCCCTGGCACACAGGACATTTTGTTTGCAACTGAGGCAGAGAGCAATGCCCTTCTCCACTTGTGAGTTATGACTACTTCATGCTCATTATACTAATGATGGACTAGTTTACTAGTGAATGCATACAGAACAGTTGCAGACAGATCGCAGTGCTGAAGCTGTCAAGTCAGTGTTTTGGTGGGGAGGCCCATCTCTCACTGTTCCATCTCATCTGTGTTCAATCACAGGCCTGTCCTTCATATAAGTAGCAGTGACAGGTAAGAGGGGCATTTTTTTCTACCAGTGTTTTCCCCCTGAGAGCAGATGCCAAGGGCCATAGTGCTTTACCAGGCATTTCTGTGAATTGGACCTTAATTGCTGCATTTTGATGGTTCATGTATCTTCTTTTGAAACTAATGACCACATGTACAAACACCAAATGAAGTGAAAAATAACCTTTTGTTTGCTGAGATAAAACTGGGAACCTTTAATAAAGAGTAAAAGCAGAGCTCAGCAGATCACAAGTTATTTATTCACTTGTTTGGGACTTTTATGGGCATATTTATCATAGGTTTAAAATAGAGCATATTTCATAATCTTAAATAGGTAAATATAAAGCTGGGAAGTTACTTTCTGGTGCACTGTGGTGATTCTATTTGCCCCTAAATTAAAAGAAAACACACAGTATGGTTATATTTATCAAAGATTAAATAGAATTTACCTTAGTTCGCCAGAAAGGAAATCTCAAGTTCTCTGTTCCCTTAGGAGCATATTTTGAAGCAGGGGAAATAGAGCAAATTCTGTTTTAAACCCTTGATATACTGTACAAGATCCTAAAAAGCCTTTATTAGTAAACAGAGCATTGGTGATCTATGGGAAGCTTTATTTCCATGCTTTATTATACTTTTTACTATGTATCTCTAAATTGCTAATGTATTTCTTTATACTAATTTATATTTATGTATAGCCTCACTTGTAAGATGCAGATGTTATTTTGTTTCTGTTTATCTGTATGGACAATATCAATACACTGTGTATATATTTTTAAATTTTGTGTTCTTTATTTTGGTTTGTAATTATGTTGAATATTTGAGAAACATACTGTCTGTAAAGAAAATTAAGTGCAGTGAGGGTTGATGTAGGCATTGAAAATATTTATGTGTGGCACAACTGTCATGCATACAACCCACCAGGATACTGTACCTAACTGCAGGCGTATCTGTCCTGCAAACTCATTCTTGCTTAGTAAAGTTTTTCTATAATGGTGGTAACAGGTTTATGATTTGTATGTTGTTATTATTTTTCTTATGCTTATCTTTATTATTTATATATGAAGGATTCGCATTGAGGTGCAGAAACCGCGGCTAGAGCTTTCATCCTTTACGCATTTATCACAAGTCAATTTATACCCTTTGAGGGAACAATAGTGCTGAACAGTGTAGCTGCAGCTGTAGCTCCTTGTTTGATCTTGCAGTTCTGTAGCTCTATTGATATAATACAGTATCTTTGAGGTTTTTATATCTTTTTTTTATATGCATTAGTAGTGATATTGTAGTATTTTTAACTTTGTAGCATTTTCCTGTTGCAGCCCATAATATGTATTGATTGTTTCAGAGCTTTTATAGCATTAGCTAAGAGCATACAATGGCAACAAGGGGTGGCATTGGAGGGGAGAAACCCGCACAAACGTCTTTCTTGGCCCACTGCTTACTAATATGCAGAATTCTAACAACTTTCTATAATATTGAAAAGAATACGCACATTTACGGCTTAACAATGTAGAAGCAGATACAGCTCTGTGTTTACATTTTCAGAAAGGGCAGCATCTGTGCTGATAACATAGCACTTTAAATTAGTATTTGCACTTATTGTCTTTGGTATAGTTTGTGATGAATTTAGTGTATCAATGATATGATTTTTGTGTTATAGTGCATACGTGCATACAGTGCTGTAGTTAAGTCCGTTGTCAACCTAGGCACCAGGACCTTACAGCAACCTAGACATAACAGAGTGATGTTCCATGCATGGGTGCATGTGATGTCACTTCCACCTGATCATACTCAGAGGTCTGCGCCCTCACCAGCCCCAACTCCACCTGTGGACTTATGCAGTAAGTGTTCTGCGTCGGCTGGGGGCCTAATTTTATTTTTTTACATTTTTATTTAGGAACCCAAAGTGTTCTTTAGGTACCCCTAAAGCTACCAACATAGGCACAGGCTCATTGGTTACTATATATATATATATATATATATATATATATATATATATATATATATATATATATATATATATATATATATATATATATATATATATATATATATATATAGATAGATAGATACACACCTGAGCCTATAATATCTATGGATTTTTCATTTTCAAAAATACTAGAAAGATATTAAAAAAAAAGTATATCACTGAGTTTTATAAGAGGTAGGTGAAAATTAGGCAACTTTCGAGGTGTTTACTTTAATGTTAAAAAATGTCTGGAAATTCTATATATCATACCTAGCTGTGGCAAACAAATGACTATACAAAAGAATATCTTATCTTTTCCAATGTTTTCGCAGTGATGTAAGAATAAGGAATTAGCCTTGTTATGTTTTCATGTTGTTTTTCAGAATATTGCTTAAGAACGTTATAGAGTTATAGCCACTAAGAATGAATTTACATGCATAGGGTGTTTTATTGAGGTTTATATAGTGCTTCATGTTGTTGCGGTTGTAATCTAAAATTGATGCGGTGTGGAATTGGGTGCAGCAGACAGTATTGCAGGTAGTGAACATACTGGGGCGGAGAGAGGTGGCGTTGGCGGGGGCGACGTGTGTGCCTTAGGCATTTGCTGTGCACACAGGTTGCCCCACGGCCCTTTCCTTTAATCTAGGATGGTTCTGGAGCAAAGTGAAGGGACCCGCTGACAATTTTGTTCACTTGTGGCTTGCAATAGTGTTGAGCTAGGTCTCCAGTCGCACAGTTTTTCAGAAGGCCGAACGTTTTCTAGATTTTCATTATTGTGTTTCCTTTATTGTTTTAGAAATTGCTGTTTTATGTGTTTGCAATTACTAGATTTTTATTTGCCTTGCTATGTTTTTTCATGTCGTTTTTCAGAATATTGCTTAAGAACGTTATAGAGTTATAGTCGCTAAGAATGAATTTACATGCATAGGGTGTTTTATTTAGGTTTATATAGTGCTTTATGTTGTTGCAGTGGTCATCTGAAATTGATGCGGTGTGGAATTGGGTGCAGCAGACAGTATTGCAGGTAGTCAACATACTAGGTCGGAGAGAGGTGGCGGCGGGGGCAACGTGTGTGCCTTAGGCATTTGCTGTGCACACAGGTTGCCCCACGGCCCTTTTACTTTACTCTAGGATCATTTTGGAGCAAAGTGAAGGGACCTGCTGACAATTTTGTTCACTTGTGGCTTGCAATAGTGTTGCGCTAGGTCTACAGTCGCACCAAGTTTTCAGAAGACGGAAACTTTTTTAAATTTTCATTATTGTGTTTCCTTTATTGTTTTAGAAATTGCTGTTTTATGTGTTTGCAATTACTAGATTCTTATTTGCCTTGCTATGTTTTCATGTCGTTTTTCATAATATTGCTTAAGAACGTTATAGAGTTATAGTCGCTAAGAATGAATTTACATGCATAAGGTGTTTTATTGAGGTTTATATAGTGCTTTATGTTGTTGCGGTGGTCATCTGAAATTGATGCTGTGTGGAATTGGGTGTAGTAGACAGTATTGCTGGTAGTGAACATACTGGAGCGGAGAGAGGTGGCGTTGGCAGGGGCGACATGTGTGCCTTAGGCATTTGCTTTGCACACAGGTTGCCCCACGGCCCTTTTACTTTACTCTAGGATCATTTTGGAGCAAGGTGAAGGGACCCGCTGACAATTTTGTTCACTTGTGGCTTGCAATAGTGTTGCACTAGGTCTACAGTCGTACAGTTTTTCAGAAGGCCAAAAATTTTCAAGATTTTCATCATTGTGTTTCCTTTATTGTTTTAGAAATTGTTATTTTATGTGTTTGCAATTACTAGATTCTTTTTTGCCTTGCTATGTTTTCATGTCGTTTTTCAGAATATTGCTTAAGAACGTTATAGAGCTATAGTCGCTAAGAATGAATTTACATGCATAGGGTGTTTTATTGAGGTTTATATAGTGCTTTATGTTGTTGCGGTGGTCATCTGAAAATGATGCGGTGTGGAATTGGCTGCAGTATTGCAGGTAGTGAACATACTGGGGCGGAGAGAGGTGGCGTTGGCGGGGGCGACATGTGTGCCTTAGGCATTTGCTCTGCACACAGGTTGCCCCACTGCCCTTTTACTTTACTCTAGTATCATTTTGGAGCTAGGTGAAGGGACCCGCTGACAATTTTGTTCACTTGTGGCTTGCAATAGTGTTGCACTAGGTCTATAGCCGCACAATTTTTCAGAAGGCCAAAAATGTTCAAGATTTTCATTATTGTGTTTCCTTTATTGTTTTAGAAATTGCTGTTTTATGTGTTTGTAATTATTAGATTCTTATTTGCCTTGCTTTGTTTTCATGTAGTTTTTCAGAATATTGCTTAAGAACGTTATAGAGTTTTAGTCGCTTAGAATGAATTTACATGCATAGGGTGTTTTATTGAGGTTTATATCGTGCTTTATGTTGTTGCGGTGGTCATCTGAAAATGATGCTGTGTGGAATTGGGTGCAGTAGACAGTATTGCAGGTAGTGAACATACTGGGGCGGAGACAGGTGGCGTTGGCGGGGGCGACGTGTGTGCCTTAGGCATTTGCTTTGCACACAGGTTGCCCCATGGCCCTTTTACTTTACTCTAGGATCATTTTGAAGCAAGTTGAAGGGGACCGCTGACAATTTTGTTCACTTGTGGCTTGCAATAGTGTTGAACTAGGTCTACAGTCGCAGTTTTTAAGAAGGCCAAAAATTTTCAAGATTTTCATTATTGTGTTTCCTTTATTGTTTTAGAAATTGTTATTTTATGTGTTTGCAATTATTAGATTCTTATTTGCCTTGCTATGTTTTTAGCAAGGCAAATGTTTTTAAGAACTTTATAGAGTTATAGTCGCTAAGAATGAATTTACATGCATAGGGTGTTTTATTGAGGTTTATATAATGCTTTATGTTGTTGCGGTGGTCATCTGAAATTGATGCGGTGTGGAATTGGCTGCAGTATTGCAGGTAGTGAACATACTGGGGCGGAGAGAGGTGGTGTTGGCTGGAGCGACATGTGTACCTTAGGCATTTGCTTTGCACACAGGTTGCCCCACGGCCCTTTTACTTTACTCTAGGATCATTTTGGAGCAAGGTGAAGGGACCCGCTGACAATTTTGTTCACTTGTGGCTTGCAATAGTGTTGCTCTAGTTCTACAGTCGCACCAAGTTTTCAGAAGGCGGAATCTTTTCTAGATTTTCATTATTGTGTTTGCTTTATTGTTTCAGAAATTGCTGTTTTATGTGTTTGCAATTACTAGTTTCATATTTGCCTTGCTATGTTTTCATATCGTTTTTCATAATATTGCTTAAGAATGTTATAGAGTTATAGTCGCTAAGAATGAATTTAAATGCATAGGGTGTTTTATTGAGGTTTATATAGTGCTTTATGTTGTTGCGGTGGTCATCTGAAAATGATGCGGTGTGGAATTGGGTGCAGTAGACAGTATTGCAGGTAGTGAACATACTGGGGCGGAGAGAGGTGGCGTTGGCGGGGGCAACGTGGGTGCCTTAGGCATTTGCTTTGCACACAGGTTGCCCCACGGCCCTTTTACTTTACTCTAGGATCATTTTGGAGCAAGGTGAAGGGACCCGCTGACAATTTTGTTCACTTGTTGCTTGCAATAGTGTTGCACTAGGTCTACAGTCGCACAGTTTTTCAGAAGGCCAAAAATTTTCAAGATTTTCATTATTGTGTTTCCTTTATTGTTTTAGAAATTGCTGTTTTATGTGTTTGCAATTATTAGATTCTTATTTGCCTTGCTTTGTTTTCATGTAGTTTTTCAGAATATTGCTTAAGAACGTTATAGAGTTATAGTCGCTTAGAATGAATTTACATGCATAGGGTGTTTTATTGAGGTTTATATAGTGCTTTATGTTGTTGCGGTGGTCATCTGAAAATGATGCGGTGTGGAATTGGGTGCAGTAGACAGTATTGCAGGTAGTGAACATACTGGGGCGGAGAGAGGTGGCGTTGGCGGGGGCAACGTGGGTGCCTTAGGCATTTGCTTTGCACACAGGTTGCCCCACGGCCCTTTTACTTTACTCTAGGATCATTTTGGAGCAAGGTGAAGGGACCCGCTGACAATTTTGTTCACTTGTTGCTTGCAATAGTGTTGCACTAGGTCTACAGTCGCACAGTTTTTCAGAAGGCCAAAAATTTTCAAGATTTTCATTATTGTGTTTCCTTTATTGTTTTAGAAATTGCTGTTTTATGTGTTTGTAATTATTAGATTCTTATTTGCCTTGCTATGTTTTCATGTCGTTTTTCAGAATATTGCTTAAGAACGTTATAGAGTTATAGTCGCTAAGAATGAATTTACATGCATAGGGTGTTTTATTGAGGTTTATATAGTGCTTTATGTTGTTGCGGTGGTCATCTGAAATTGATGCGGTGTGGAATTGGCTGCAGTATTGCAGGTAGTGAACATACTGGGGCGGAGAGAGGTGGCGTTGGCGGGGGCGACATGTGTGCCTTAGGCATTTGCTTTGCACACAGGTTGCCCCACGGCCCTTTTACTTTACTTTAGGATCATTTTGGAGCAAGGTGAAGGGACCCGCTGACAATTTAGTTCACTTGTGGCTTGCAATAGTGTTGCTCTAGTTCTACAGTCGCACCAAGTTTTCAGAAGGCGGAATCTTTTCTAGATTTTCATAATTGTGTTTCCTTTATTGTTTTAGAAATTGCTGTTTTATGTGTTTGCAATTACTAGATTCTTATTTGCCTTGCTATGTTTTCATGTCGTTTTTCATAATATTGCTTAAGAACTTTATAGAGTTATAGTCGCTAAGAATGAATTTACATGCATAGGGTGTTTTATTGAGGTTTATATAGTGCTTTATGTTGTTGCGGTGGTCATCTGAAATTGATGCTGTGTGGAATTGGGTGTAGTAGACAGTATTGCTGGTAGTGAACATACTGGAGCGGAGAGAGGTGGCGTTGGCAGGGGCGACATGTGTGCCTTAGGCATTTGCTTTGCACACAGGTTGCCCCACGGCCCTTTTACTTTACTCTAGGATCATTTTGGAGCAAGGTGAAGGGACCCGCTGACAATTTTGTTCACTTGTGGCTTGCAATAGTGTTGCACTAGGTCTACAGTCGTACAGTTTTTCAGAAGGCCAAAAATTTTCAAGATTTTCATTATTGTGTTTCCTTTATTGTTTTAGAAATTGTTATTTTATGTGTTTGCAATTATTAGATTCTTATTTGCCTTGCTATGTTTTCATTTCGTTTTTCATAATATTGCTTAAGAACGTTATAGAGTTATAGTCGCTAAGAATGAATTTACATGCATAGGGTGTTTTATTGAGGTTTATATAGTGCTTTATGTTGTTGCGGTGGTCATCTGAAAATGATGCGGTGTGGAATTGGGTGCAGTAGACAGTATTGCAGGTAGTGAACATACTGGGGCGGAGTGAGGTGGCGTTGGCGGGGGCGACGTGTGTGCCTTAGGCATTTGCTTTGCACACAGGTTGCCCCACGGCCCTTTTACTTTACACTCTAGGATCATTTTGGAGCAAGTTGAAGGGACGCACTGACAATTTTGTTCACTTGTGGCTTGCAATAGTGTTGAACTAGGTCTACAATCGCTTTTTTTAAGAAGGCCAAAAATTTTCAAGATTTTCATTATTGTGTTTCCTTTATTGTTTTAGAAATTGCTGTTTTATGTGTTTGCAATTATTAGATTCTTATTTGCCTTGCTTTGTTTTCATGTCGTTTTTCATAATATTGCTTAAGAACGTTATAGAGTTATAGTCGCTTAGAATGAATTTACATGCATAGGGTGTTTTATTGAGGTTTATATAGTGCTTTATGTTGTTGCGGTGGTCATCTGAAATTGATGCTGTGTGGAATTGGGTGTAGTAGACAGTATTGCTGGTAGTGAACATACTGGAGCGGAGAGAGGTGGCGTTGGCAGGGGCGGCGTGTGTGCCTTAGGCATTTGCTTTGCACACAGGTTGCCCCACGGCCCTTTTACTTTACTCTAGGATCATTTTGGAGCAAGGTGAAGGGACCCGCTGACAATTTTGTTCACTTGTGGCTTGCAATAGTGTTGCTCTAGTTCTACAGTCGCACCAAGTTTTCAGAAGGCGGAATCTTTTCTAGATTTCCATTATTGTGTTTCCTTTATTGTTTTAGAAATTGCTGTTTTATGTGTTTGCAATTACTAGATTCTTATTTGCCTTGCTATGTTTTCATGTCGTTTTTCATAATATTGCTTAAGAACGTTATAGAGTTATAGTCGCTAAGAATGAATTTACATGCATAAGGTGTTTTATTGAGGTTTATATAGTGCTTTATGTTGTTGCGGTGGTCATCTGAAATTGATGCTGTGTGGAATTGGGTGTAGTAGACAGTATTGCTGGTAGTGAACATACTGGAGCGGAGAGAGGTGGCGTTGGCAGGGGCGACATGTGTGCCTTAGGCATTTGCTTTGCACACAGGTTGCCCCACGGCCCTTTTACTTTACTCTAGGATCATTTTGGAGCAAGGTGAAGGGACCCGCTGACAATTTTGTTCACTTGTGGCTTGCAATAGTGTTGCACTAGGTCTACAGTCGTACAGTTTTTCAGAAGGCCAAAAATTTTCAAGATTTTCATCATTGTGTTTCCTTTATTGTTTTAGAAATTGTTATTTTATGTGTTTGCAATTACTAGATTCTTTTTTGCCTTGCTATGTTTTCATGTCGTTTTTCAGAATATTGCTTAAGAACGTTATAGAGCTATAGTCGCTAAGAATGAATTTACATGCATAGGGTGTTTTATTGAGGTTTATATAGTGCTTTATGTTGTTGCGGTGGTCATCTGAAAATGATGCGATGTGGAATTGGGTGCAGTAGACAGTATTGCAGGTAGTGAACATACTGGGGCGGAGAGAGGTGGCGTTGGCGGGGGCGACATGTGTGCCTTAGGCATTTGCTCTGCACACAGGTTGCCCCACTGCCCTTTTACTTTATTCTAGGATCATTTTGGAGCAAGGCGAAGGGACCCGCTGACAATTTTGTTCACTTGTGGCTTGCAATAGTGTTGCTCTAGTTCTACAGTCGCACCAAGTTTTCAGAAGGCGGAATCTTTTCTAGATTTTCATAATTGTGTTTCCTTTATTGTTTTAGAAATTGCTGTTTTATGTGTTTGCAATTATTAGATTCTTATTTGCCTTGCTATGTTTTCATTTCGTTTTTCAGAATATTGCTTAAGAACGTTATAGAGTTATAGTCGCTAAGAATGAATTTACATGCATAGGGTGTTTTATTGAGGTTTATATAGTGCTTTATGTTGTTGCGGTGGTCATCTGAAAATGATGCGGTGTGGAATTGGGTGCAGTAGACAGTATTGCAGGTAGTGAACATTCTGGGGCGGAGAGAGGTGCCGTTGGCGGGGGCGGCGTGTGTGCCTTAGGCATTTGCTTTGCACACAGGTTGCCCCACGGCCCTTTTACTTTACTCTAGGATCATTTTGGAGCAAGGTGAAGGGACCCGCTGACAATTTTGTTCACTTGTGGCTTGCAATAGTGATGCTCTAGTTCTACAGTCGCACCAAGTTTTCAGAAGGCGGAATCTTTTCTAGATTTTCATTATTGTGTTTCCTTTATTGTTTTAGAAATTGCTGTTTTATGTGTTTGCAATTATTAGATTCTTATTTGCCTTGCTTTGTTTTCATGTCGTTTTTCATAATATTGCTTAAGAACGTTATAGAGTTATAGTCGCTTAGAATGAATTTACATGCATAGGGTGTTTTATTGAGGTTTATATAGTGCTTTATGTTGTTGCGGTGGTCATCTGAAATTGATGCTGTCTGGAATTGGGTGTAGTAGACAGTATTGCTGGTAGTGAACATACTGGAGCGGAGAGAGGTGGCGTTGGCAGGGGCGGCGTGTGTGCCTTAGGCATTTGCTTTGCACACAGGTTGCCCCACGGCCCTTTTACTTTACTCTAGGATCATTTTGGAGCAAGGTGAAGGGACCCGCTGACAATTTTGTTCACTTGTGGCTTGCAATAGTGTTGCTCTAGTTCTACAGTCGCACCAAGTTTTCAGAAGGCGGAATCTTTTCTAGATTTCCATTATTGTGTTTCCTTTATTGTTTTAGAAATTGCTGTTTTATGTGTTTGCAATTACTAGATTCTTATTTGCCTTGCTATGTTTTCATGTCGTTTTTCATAATATTGCTTAAGAACGTTATAGAGTTATAGTCGCTAAGAATGAATTTACATGCATAAGGTGTTTTATTGAGGTTTATATAGTGCTTTATGTTGTTGCGGTGGTCATCTGAAATTGATGCTGTGTGGAATTGGGTGTAGTAGACAGTATTGCTGGTAGTGAACATACTGGAGCGGAGAGAGGTGGCGTTGGCAGGGGCGGCGTGTGTGCCTTAGGCATTTGCTTTGCACACAGGTTGCCCCACGGCCCTTTTACTTTACTCTAGGATCATTTTGGAGCAAGGTGAAGGGACCCGCTGACAATTTTGTTCACTTGTGGCTTGCAATAGTGTTGCTCTAGTTCTACAGTCGCACCAAGTTTTCAGAAGGCGGAATCTTTTCTAGATTTCCATTATTGTGTTTCCTTTATTGTTTTAGAAATTGCTGTTTTATGTGTTTGCAATTACTAGATTCTTATTTGCCTTGCTATGTTTTCATGTCGTTTTTCATAATATTGCTTAAGAACGTTATAGAGTTATAGTCGCTAAGAATGAATTTACATGCATAAGGTGTTTTATTGAGGTTTATATAGTGCTTTATGTTGTTGCGGTGGTCATCTGAAATTGATGCTGTGTGGAATTGGGTGTAGTAGACAGTATTGCTGGTAGTGAACATACTGGAGCGGAGAGAGGTGGCGTTGGCAGGGGCGACATGTGTGCCTTAGGCATTTGCTTTGCACACAGGTTGCCCCACGGCCCTTTTACTTTACTCTAGGATCATTTTGGAGCAAGGTGAAGGGACCCGCTGACAATTTTGTTCACTTGTGGCTTGCAATAGTGTTGCACTAGGTCTACAGTCGTACAGTTTTTCAGAAGGCCAAAAATTTTCAAGATTTTCATCATTGTGTTTCCTTTATTGTTTTAGAAATTGTTATTTTATGTGTTTGCAATTACTAGATTCTTTTTTGCCTTGCTATGTTTTCATGTCGTTTTTCAGAATATTGCTTAAGAACGTTATAGAGCTATAGTCGCTAAGAATGAATTTACATGCATAGGGTGTTTTATTGAGGTTTATATAGTGCTTTATGTTGTTGCGGTGGTCATCTGAAAATGATGCGATGTGGAATTGGGTGCAGTAGACAGTATTGCAGGTAGTGAACATACTGGGGCGGAGAGAGGTGGCGTTGGCGGGGGCGACATGTGTGCCTTAGGCATTTGCTCTGCACACAGGTTGCCCCACTGCCCTTTTACTTTATTCTAGGATCATTTTGGAGCAAGGTGAAGGGACCCGCTGACAATTTTGTTCACTTGTGGCTTGCAATAGTGTTGCTCTAGTTCTACAGTCGCACCAAGTTTTCAGAAGGCGGAATCTTTTCTAGATTTTCATCATTGTGTTTCCTTTATTGTTTTAGAAATTGTTATTTTATGTGTTTGCAATTACTAGATTCTTTTTTGCCTTGCTATGTTTTCATGTCGTTTTTCAGAATATTGCTTAAGAACGTTATAGAGCTATAGTCGCTAAGAATGAATTTACATGCATAGGGTGTTTTATTGAGGTTTATATAGTGCTTTATGTTGTTGCGGTGGTCATCTGAAAATGATGCGGTGTGGAATTGGCTGCAGTATTGCAGGTAGTGAACATACTGGGGCGGAGAGAGGTGGCGTTGGCGGGGGCGACATGTGTGCCTTAGGCATTTGCTCTGCACACAGGTTGCCCCACTGCCCTTTTACTTTACTCTAGGATAATTTTGGAGCAAGGTGAAGGGACCCGCTGACAATTTTGTTCACTTGTGGCTTGCAATAGTGTTGCTCTAGTTCTACAGTCGCACCAAGTTTTCAGAAGGCGGAATCTTTTCTAGATTTTCATTATTGTGTTTCCTTTATTGTTTTAGAAATTGCTGTTTTATGTGTTTGCAATTACTAGATTCTTATTTGCCTTGCTATGTTTTCATGTCGTTTTTCATAATATTGCTTAAGAACGTTATAGAGTTATAGTCGCTAAGAATGAATTTACATGCATAAGGTGTTTTATTGAGGTTTATATAGTGCTTTATGTTGTTGCGGTGGTCATCTGAAATTGATGCTGTGTGGAATTGGGTGTAGTAGACAGTATTGCTGGTAGTGAACATACTGGAGCGGAGAGAGGTGGCGTTGGCAGGGGCAACATGTGTGCCTTAGGCATTTGCTTTGCACACAGGTTGCCCCACGGCCCTTTTACTTTACTCTAGGATCATTTTGGAGCAAGGTGAAGGGACCCGCTGACAATTTTGTTCACTTGTGGCTTGCAATAGTGTTGCACTAGGTCTACAGTCGTACAGTTTTTCAGAAGGCCAAAAATTTTCAAGATTTTCATCATTGTGTTTCCTTTATTGTTTTAGAAATTGTTATTTTATGTGTTTGCAATTACTAGATTCTTTTTTGCCTTGCTATGTTTTCATGTAGTTTTTCAGAATATTGCTTAAGAACGTTATAGAGCTATAGTCGCTAAGAATGAATTTACATGCATAGGGTGTTTTATTGAGGTTTATATAGTGCTTTATGTTGTTGCGGTGGTCATCTGAAAATGATGCGGTGTGGAATTGGCTGCAGTATTGCAGGTAGTGAACATACTGGGGCGGAGAGAGGTGGCGTTGGCGGGGGCGACATGTGTGCCTTAGGCATTTGCTCTGCACACAGGTTGCCCCACTGCCCTTTTACTTTACTCTAGGATCATTTTGGAGCAAGGTGAAGGGACCCGCTGACAATTTTGTTCACTTGTGGCTTGCAATAGTGTTGCACTAGGTCTATAGCCGCACAATTTTTCAGAAGGCCAAAAATTTTCAAGATTTTCATTATTGTGTTTCCTTTATTGTTTTAGAAATTGCTGTTTTATGTGTTTGTAATTATTAGATTCTTATTTGCCTTGCTTTGTTTTCATGTAGTTTTTCAGAATATTGCTTAAGAACGTTATAGAGTTTTAGTCGCTTAGAATGAATTTACATGCATAGGGTGTTTTATTGAGGTTTATATAGTGCTTTATGTTGTTGCGGTGGTCATCTGAAAATGATGCCGTGTGGAATTGGGTGCAGTAGACAGTATTGCAGGTAGTGAACATACTGGGGCGGAGACAGGTGGCGTTGGCGAGGGCGACGTGTGTGCCTTAGGCATTTGCTTTGCACACAGGTTGCCCCATGGCCCTTTTACTTTACTCTAGGATCATTTTGGAGCAAGTTGAAGGGACCCGCTGACAATTTTGTTCACTTTTGGCTTGCAATAGTGTTGAACTAGGTCTACAGTCGCAGTTTTTAAGAAGGTCAAAAATTTTCAAGATTTTCATTATTGTGTTTCCTTTATTGTTTTAGAAATTGTTATTTTATGTGTTTGCAATTATTAGATTCTTATTTGCCTTGCTATGTTTTCATGTCGTTTTTCAGAATATTGCTTAAGAACGTTATAGAGTTATAGTCGCTAAGAATGAATTTACATGCATAGGGTGTTTTATTGAGGTTTATATAGTGCTTTATGTTGTTGCGGTGGTCATCTGAAAATGATGCGGTGTGGAATTGGGTGCAGTAGACAGTATTGCAGGTAGTGAACATACTGGGGCGGAGTGAGGTGGCGTTGGCGGGGGCGACGTGTGTGCCTTAGGCATTTGCTTTGCACACAGGTTGCCCCACGGCCCTTTTACTTTACTCTAGGATCATTTTGGAGCAAGTTGAAGGGACCCACTGACGATTTTGTTCACTTGTGGCTTGCAATAGTGTTGAACTAGGTCTACAGTCGCAGTTTTTAAGAAGGCCAAAAATTTTCAAGATTTTCATTATTGTGTTTCCTTTATTGTTTTAGAAATTGTTATTTTATGTGTTTGCAATTACTAGATTCTTTTTTGCCTTGCTATGTTTTCATGTCGTTTTTCAGAATATTGCTTAAGAACGTTATAGAGTTATAGTCGCTAAGAATGAATTTACATGCATAGGGTGTTTTATTGAGGTTTATATAGTGCTTTATGTTGTTGCGGTGGTCATCTGAAAATGATGCGGTGTGGAATTGGGTGCAGTAGACAGTATTGCAGGTAGTGAACATACTGGGGCGGAGTGAGGTGTCGTTGGCGGGGGCGACGTGTGTGCCTTAGGCATTTGCTTTGCACACAGGTTGCCCCACGGCCCTTTTACTTTACTCTAGGATCATTTTGGAGCAAGTTGAAGGGACCCGCTGACAATTTTGTTCACTTGTGGCTTGCAATAGTGTTGCACTAGGTTTACAGTCGCACAGTTTTTCAGAAGGCCAAAAATTTTCAAGATTTTCATTATTGTGTTTCCTTTATTGTTTTAGATATTGCTGTTTTATGTGTTTGTAATTATTAGATTCTTATTTGCCTTGTTTTGTTTTCATGTAGTTTTTCAGAATATTGCTTAAGAACGTTATAGAGTTTTAGTCGCTTAGAATGAATTTACATGCATAGGGTGTTTTATTGAGGTTTATATAGTGCTTTATGTTGTTGCGGTGGTCATCTGAAAATGATGCGGTGTGGAATTGGGTGCAGTAGACAGTATTGCAGGTAGTGAACATACTGGGGCGGAGTGAGCTGTCGTTGGCGGGGGCGACGTGTGTGCCTTAGGCATTTGCTTTGCACACAGGTTGCCCCACGGCCCTTTTACTTTACTCTAGGATCATTTTGGAGCAAGTTGAAGGGACCCACTGACAATTTTGTTCACTTGTGGCTTGCAATAGTGTTGCTCTAGTTCTACAGTCGCACCAAGTTTTCAGAAGTCGGAATCTTTTCTAGATTTTCATGATTGTGTTTGCTTTATTATTTTAGAAATTGCTGTTCTATGTGTTAGCAATTACTAGATTCTTATTTGCCTTGCTATGTTTTCATGTCGTTTTTCAGAATATTGCTTAAGAACGTTATAGAGTTATAGTCGCTTAGAATGAATTTACCTGCATAGGGTGTTTTATTTAGGTTTAAATAGTGCTTTATGTTGTTGCGGTGGTCATCTGAAATTGATGCGGTGTGGAATTGGGTGCAGTAGACAGCATTGCAGGTAGTGAACATACTTGGGCGGAGAGAGGTGGCGTTGGCGACGTGTGTGCCTTAGGCATTTGCTTTGCACACAGGATGCCCCACGGCCCTTTCCTTTACTCTAAGATGGTTCTGGAGCAAAGTGAAAGGACCCGCTGACAATTTTGTTTACTTGTGGCTTGCAATAGTGTCGCGCTAGGCAGTAACGTAACTAGAAGGGGTGCGGGCCCTGGCCTGCTCGCTCCCGCTGCTCCCCCGGTAGTTCCGCCACTGGGCAGCCAAGTTTGGGAGTTTTACTTTGAAAGCAGCTAGTAAGTTGCAGGTAAAACTTAGTCCCTTTGTAAAATGTATAATGTAGCAATATAATTCTTAATGAGTCAGATGATAATTGAGCATAGGACTGGCCAGATATGGGATGACTTTGACGTAGTTGGCCAGCTTCAATATATTGCAATATATGGACAAACAATCCCTGTTTTGTTTAAAGGGTAAGGCATTTTTCAGTAGCAGTATGCACAACATGTCTCTGTCTTAAATATATTGATAATGGGTTGAGTGCAGAGGACTCTTGTATTTTTCTATATGTATTTTGTGGTCACAGCATCATTGCACCCCCACCTAATGGTTTTAAAAATTAGTGGTGAGCACAACTTTCCCTTTTTTGTTATAGTTTATACAGGAGCAGTGACCAGCTCCTGGTTGTAGCTCCCACCCTTCCCAGCTATATTCAGGTGATCCCACTGGTGTCTAATAAAAGGGCAGCCAAGTTCGGGAGTTTTACTTTGAAAGCAGCTAGTAAGTTGCAGGTAAAACTTAGTCCCTTTGTAAACTGTATAATAAAGCAATAGAATTCTTAATGAATCAGATGAAAATTGAGCATAGGACTGGCCAGATATGGGATGACTTTGACTTAATTGGCCAGCTTAAATATATTGCAATATATGGACAAACAATCCCTGTTTTGTTTAAAGGGTAAGGCATTTTTCAGTAGCAGTATGCACAAAATGTCTCTGTCTTAAATATATTGATAATGGGTTGAGTGCGGAGGACTCTTGTATTTGTCTATTTGTATTTTGAGGCCACAGCCTTGTTGCACCCTTGCCTAATGGTTTTAAAAATTAGTGGTGAGCACAACTTTCCCTTTACATATATATATATATATATATATATATATATATATATATATATATATATATATATATATATATATATATATATATATTACCTGAAAAATATATACTTGTAGTTGATATACGAATGAATGCATGTATAATTTGTAAGTACACTGGACCTCTCATACAAATGTTCCATAGTGAAGTACACAAGCAGACTGAACATTAGAGAGAGATGGGGAATAGAAATCGCATGTATATTTGTGAGTGTAAAACATTCCTTGGGTAAAATTAATAGCAAGTTATGCATTTACATGTTATATCTTGTTATGAGTGCTGTTTAAAACCACTAACTACCATCCCTTTGGCAGCAAACAGACACTCCATTTCCAACTGTTCTCTGCTCACAAACAGGCCCTGGGTGTGAATCTCCAGACTTCTGTGAATCTCCAGACTTCTCCTGATTCATGGCTGCTCTTGGAAAGGACGAGCCTATGGACCTCCTACATAATCTGACAGTTCGATAACTAGGAGGAGCTGACACCCACAGCAACGTTTCGGCAAAACGTTTCAGTTTTAAGCAAACACATGAAAGGAAACTACAGATGTTATCTGTAATTAAGAATGCCTTATTTTTGTCCATAAATAAAATAATTATTTTCAAACATGCTTGTGTAATATTTATTTGTTGTATTAAATTTTCCTCTAGCGGTATTATTAATCTAGTCAATACTGATGTTAGTACAGAGGATGCTTCAGCAGCAAGTAGTCAGCATAATGAGCTTCCAAATTCAGTCGTAGTGCAGGTTTCCCCAGTAGCCACTTTCACTGGTATATGTAGCATTAAATTAGGAGCAGCACTAAATATCTTAAAATTAAAAGTGCCTTTATTACATTATTTTCTTGGCTTTGCAGTTAAGTTCCGGCGCTTCCTTGGCCCTTTATCAAGCTATCAAATACAAAGAATGCTGCCAATGAGTGGCATAGTGAGACATCAAGTATTCTATAAAGTCTGCAGTTTTGCAGCATCATTAATTGTATCATTTATTCTATTTCTATATGTGGCTTTGGCAGTTTATGTAGTTAAAGGGGTTGTTCTACTTTTCAATACTTTTTCAGTTCTGAATTTTACCAGGAAAAAGACCTTATTCAATTACATTTTAATATTGAAAGTTACAGCTTCTTTCATCAGCTTCTTGTGTCTTTTTGAAACAGTTTGGGGAGGGGGGTCGCCGCTTCTGTAACGGTTCTAAACTTATACATTTAGTTTATACATTTCTTATGTTTAGCCCTGCAGAGCTGAATCCTTGACTTTTGTTAAAGGCAGCTGTTAGAATTGATACAATAGTTGCTAATATTCCAAAGATACTGCTGAGGATTGTATCAACTAATGGAGCAAATTGTAACAGATCAGAATCTGCACATGGAATACTGAGCTGCCAGACTATAGCTCCAGAAATTGGAACATATACACTTAACTTTTCGAAAAACTATCAAAAAAAACCCATTTATTAATACAATTTCCCAAATTTTTCATCTGACCTTAATAAACCCTGAAAAAAAATCTATTTGTATTTTCCCCTTTAAAAGTCAGACTAGATAAAATAGGAACTTAATAAATTACCCCTTGGAGACCAAAAACTTTTAAAGCATACAGTACAATGATTATAGCAAATGTCCCTCCCTCCTTAGACCAAATGCAGATAGTTATTCATTACTTCAAGCTGGTGCTCATATTGGCCCAATGAGTGTGATTTCCAAAGTGTCAGTTATTCCACTTGCATGAATATAGCACTTAATCTCCAAAACAATCCAAATGAATATATCACAGATACAAATCATACCTCTTATCAAGTCAAGTAATAACATATCTCCATATATGCTTATAACTTGGTGCATATACAATAAATGACTTGTGAGTTGGGGAGGTTTAAATTTCAAACATTCTCCAAATCTAGAACCAACAAGTACAATATACTGTGTCTCAAACGTGCCTTCCACAAAATGACTACCACGTGCAGGTTGCACTCTCACTTCATATGAAGCTCTAATATTATGTTAGAGTGCACCCAACATCTCCACTGTAGCTTGAAAGCTCCATGTGGGTAAATGAAAAACAGGTTCCAGTTGCTTCCAAAGTCTGTTCTAACCATGTATGCTTATAATGCAGGTAAACTAGCAATATTTCACCTACAGTGCTTACTGCATTAGTGTCTCAATGTGTCCCATCAAGCCTACTATAAGACATAAGCCACAAGAGTATTTGGTTAGTTGCTTGTACAATTTATTCAGACTATGGGCTTAATCCATTGCCCCTCACAGTCCTTTCCAGGCATATACACTCACTCTATACTCAGCCTCCATATCACTCAGACTGGTTGCCCGTTTTCTCTTGGCTGCTTCATCAGGGCCTTCTCATACACTGTACGGATTATTGCACCATTAAATGGTATTCTTCTATTATACTAATAGATTAGTGTACCACGTATATCCTGTTTTCTTTTTTACTTAATTGGTCAAAAATAAAACATGCAAAACAATTGAAAGAGTTTTTATTTCTGGTGAACAATCTGAAAATAACTGCACTGAAAAAAACCTTTTAAGTTTGACTGAATAGATGTAAGACACACCCACTACTAATACATTTTAAGCATGCTGGGCAAATCTTTTTTTTTGCTTAAAGTGTCCTTCCAAATATCAGGGTACCCTACTGTGCTTCATACCTGTTGGCTCCAATCTGCACTCATTCCTGCCCGAAATACTGTTATGGCAAGTAGCACAGGGGTTACATTTTGGTCCTAACAGGCCCCAGGTAACCAATATTTTTTTTTTTTTTGCAGGATTTGTCTGAATCGCCTGAGTGCCTGGAAAAATGAAGATTAACTTTTTTGTTTATTTGGAATCTCTTGGGGGGGAGGTTTGGTATATTATTTGGTTTGTCATTTGGTTGAGTACAGTATTCACAGTACAGATTTCAGACAATTTTAAAATTGTGCATTTGGGCCTTTTCTACTCTATACCGAGTATTGCAATAATATATTGTATAAACGAATTGCAATTTCTCTTAATGTGACCATACATGGACCATGTTGTTATTATTTTATATTATTAACATGTATTTATATAGCCCAAAACATATTTCACAGCGCTGGCCAGCTTATTGGCCTATACAGTATATGGGGCCTGATGATGACCCTGCCCAACTGATATATGGCTACAAATTAGGCAGATATCTATTAGGCAATGACCACATTGGCTCGTTGATGAGGTCCTCACCCCAAAGCCTTCATTATTTTCACTGTGATCCAATTGTTTGGCCCAGGGGGCATTGTTTTGAACACTCCCTCCCTTAGAGTAAATTACCCCTTTAGGAGTACAGTGATATACATACAAAACATGTTAAGACTTTTTGTTTAACCCTTTCCCTGCCAGCCGTTTTGTCCTAGATGCGAACATCTACTGCCAAGCAGTTTTTAGATATTTTGCACTCTTTCACTTTAAGGGCCTTTCCTGGGGCGGTCTTTTAGTTTACCCAGGAAAACAATATATTGTTTTTTTCAGGACAACCTGAACTTTCAAAATATGCAAGAATTTTGGTGTCTAATAAAATGAAAAAAAATCATGTTTCACAAAGAACAATCACATATATCAGAAAGATCATTTATTTTATGTACGATGAACACAGCCGATTTGGAAATATAAAGAGTTTTATGGAGATTTCTCACTTGTATAGCTGAAAATCTACAAGCAGTACACTACCAAATTTCCAAAGCACCGCTCCCCAAACGGCATACTTCTGATTTCAAGGCCAAACATTACACTAACAGTAGGTTTACCCTAGAAAACTACCCATTATTAGAAAGAACAGATTCTGGTGAATCAAAAATGGGTAAATTTATCTTTGTACTCCAAACTACCAAGTTGCAATTGTTTCCTAAAGTTATAATGTTTTATAGAAATTTGTGAATTTTTTTAAAATTGACCTCAAAGCTTCCACTCTACAGCGTCATATCTGCCACACATCATTAGGTATCAATGTAAAACACCCCCGAATATGAAAGCCTGGGGTCCACTGAACATTTTGATGCCCAATATTTATAGGTGTACCCAAGCATGTGGTATATAGGGGTCCTAAAATGTAGACACCTCATTTGAGCTATCAGTTCTGTAATTCCAGATACTGCAAAATCAACACATTTACATAGTTTGGAGGGGGGGCAAAGTTAGGAAAAAGTACGTTCACCCCAGAAAACCATATATTTTTGGAAAGTACACATTGCCCGAATCCAAATTGGGTATGCATGTCTTTCTATTCCAAAGCACCAAGCAGCAAACCATTCCTAAATTTGGTGATTTTGGCGACATTTCCAAAAATCACCTCAAAATTTCTATCCTGAAGCATCGTATTACCCACATACTTTTAGGTATCAAGAGAAATCACCCCAAATATGAAAGCTTAGGGTCCTCTGAACAGTTTGATGCCCAATATGTATAGGTGTACCCAAGCACAAGGCATATAGAAGCCCCAAAAGGAAGACCCCCATATGGTCTGTCATTTCAGGTACTGCAAAATCAACACATTCACATCGTTTTGGGGGAGGGGGCAAAGATAGAAAAAAGTAAGTTCACCCCAGAAAACGATATATTTTTGGAAAGTACACATTCCCACGAATCGAAATTTGGTATGCATGTCTTTGTACTACAAAGTACCAAGCCGCAAACCATTCCTAAATTTGGTGATTTTGGTGACATTTCCAAAAATCACCTCAAAATTTCTAACCTGCAGCATCGTATTACCCACATAGTTTTAGGTATCAAGAGAAATCACCCCAAATATGAAAGCCTAGGGTCCTCTGAACAGTTTGATGCCCAATATGTATAGGTGTACCCAAGCACAAGGCATATAGGGGCCCCAATAAGAAGACCCCCATGTGGTCTGTCATTTCAGGTACTGCAAAATCAAGACATTTACATAGTTTTGGGGGGGGGGGCAAAAGTAGAAAAGGGTAAGTTCACCCCAGAAAACCATATATTTTTGGAAAGTACACATTCCCACGAATCTAAATTGGGTATGCATGTCTTTGTACGACAAAGTACCAAGCCGCAAATCATTCCTAAATTTGGTGATTTTGGTGGCATTTCCAAAAATCACCTCAAAATTTCTACCCTGCAGCATTGTATTACCCACATACTTTTAGGTATCAAGAGAAATCACCCCAAATATGAAAGCTTAGGGTCTTTTGAATAGTTTGATGCCCAATATGTATAGGTGTACCCAAGCATGTGGCATATAGGGGCCCCAAAATGAAGACCCCTATATGGTCTGTCATTTCATGTACAGCAAAATCAACACATTTACATCGTTTGGGGGGGGGGGCAAAAGTAGAAAAGGGTAAGTTCACCCTAGAAAACCATATATTTTCGGAAAGTACACATTCCCACGAATCTAAATTGGGTATGCATGTCTTTGTAATACAAAGTACCAAGTCACAAACCATTCCTAAATTTGGTGATTTTGGCGACATTTCCAAAAATCAGCTCAAAATTTCTACCCTGCGGCATCGTATAACCCACATACTTTTAGGTATCAAGAGAAATCACCCCAAATATGAAAGTTTAGGGTCCTCTGAACAGCCCCATATGTATAGGTGTACCTAAGCATGTGGCATATAGGGGCCCCAACAGAAGACCCCCATATGGTCTGTCATTTCAGGTACTGCAAAATCAACACATTTACATCGTTTTGGGTGGGTCAAAGGTAGAAAAAAGTAAGTTTGCCCCAGAAAACCATATATTTTCGGAAAGTACACATTCCCGCAAACCCAAATTGGGTATGCAGGTCCTAGTACTCCAAAGTACCAAGTCCCAAGTCTTTCCTAAATTTGGTGATAAAAGCAACAGTTTTTACATTTTTGAAAATCGCCTAAAAATATTGCAATTGGCCGCATTTATTTCACCCAATTTCTTGCATACAATGGTAAAATAACATAAATATTGATAACAAGGCACTACTGAACAGTTTGATGCCCGATATTCACAGATATACCAAGGCAGCTGGCATGTGCGGACCCCAAATAAAAATAGTGCATATAAGTTTTCTCCGCTGCCGATTCGCCTTCTGTGAACATAGACCATTGACTTCATATTATGTGCCTCAAGACCCTCCTAACAGCAAAGACCCCCCAAAACCATATGTTTTTGGAAAGTACACATTCTGACGAATCCAACAAAGATAAAGACTTCTTTCTACACCAAACTACCAAAGTGCAAAGCTTTTCTAAACTTAGAGGTTTTTACAACATTTCTGAAAATTGTCTAAAAATTTTGCAGTTTGCCGCATTTTTCGCACACAATGTTTTACGTACAAAGAAAAATCACCCTAAATATGGACGTCAGAGGTCTAATGAATAACTTGATGCCCAATATGCATAGATTTACCAAAGTATGTGGTGTGTACGGACTCCAAATGAAAAACATGCATATGAATTTTCACACTAGCCAACTAAGCTGCTGAAAACAGTACCCCGACTTTGCGTTATGTGTTGTAAGACCCCCAAACTGTAAAAAGTCCCCAGAACAGCATATATTTTTGGAAAGTACATATTCTGACGGATCAAACAAAGTAAAATATATCTTTCTATACCAAAGCACCAAACAGCAAAACTATACTAAAGATACATAAGGAAAAATAATACAGGGATAAAATTGCAATAAAACCAGAAAAATTGTGTAAATCAATGAAATAACAAAATAACTGCACCGACAGCGTAATTAGTGGCCGAAATCGATTATCCAATAGTCACACTGCTGAAATAAACAGTTTTTAGGGGTAAAAAAAACACAAATTGGTGAAATGAAAATGTAAAAAAAATAAAATGTGTATACATGTGTGTACACTTCCAAGAATTGTGTGACAGTGTATAAGTGTGTATATAAGTCCATATAAGTGTATATAAATGCATATAAGTGCATATAAGTGTAAAATGAAAAATGCAAAAAAACGTTTTTTTTTTACTAAAATATGTGTGAATAATGTAGGTAAGTGTATGTAAGTGTGATCTGAGTGATCTGAGAGCTGGAGAAGTTGTTAGAGAAGCAATCTGCAGAGTCACAGCAAGCAGGAAGTGTGTGGGTGTCGCTGGAACACGAGGGAAGCAGGAGGAAGCAGTGCAGCCAGGCAGACACGCGATTTGCTGTGTCTGCCTCTTTTAGGTCGGCCCTGCGACAATCCTGTCGCAGGACTGACATGACAGCCCCTAAGCCTCGTTGCCCCTGAGGGGGCTGTCAATGCTGCTAAACCTCGCTGATGCAGAGTACAGCATGTTAAGCAGCTAAAGCCCTTGCCTGCCAGAACGTACGGTGTACATGCTTGGCAGGCAAAGGGTTAAAAGTTGCTTCGAAATTAGCCATTCTATAACATATGAAAAGTTAACTAAAATTTAAACCACCCCTTTAAAGGGGAAAAGTATATTTGTTTTTAGTGTTTCTCACTCTAAACCATAAGGTAGTCACACACTTCAAAATCTAATCATTTGCCACACAAAAGCAAATTTTTTTAAAAATAATCCTCACTTGATGATCTTTGGGTTAGTACTTGATTTCTTCTGGGTTTCTTGTACATCTACATTTGTCCTGTTCTGGGCAGATCTGGGAGTGTAAATATATCAGAAAAGGATTCATGTAACTTCCACAGCTCTTCAATTGAAGATTATTCTCCCTTTTTCTGAACTATGAGCCAATGCTAAGTGTATAGATGGCGCATACAGATACCATTTGTTTTATGAAAAGGTTATGAAAAGCTTCACTTCCAATGTTGCACCAATGTTATATGTTATATAATAGTGCTGTCCAACTTCTGTGATACCGGCCTATGTGGTGGAGGGCTGATAATTGAAGCCAGTGTTGACCACTCCTTTTTACAAACCACCCCCACTTTAAACTATGCCATGTTTTCACAAGAAATATTAAGATGATACCCATATTAATTGTGGTAGTACACCAAAAAATGGTTGGTGCTCACTGCAGGGTTATCATTCATATATGAAAAATGTTCATGTCATACCCTTAAATCCATATGCCTCCTCATTCTCCACTGTTGATAACACAGCAACCCTAGCACAAAATTAAACACCTAGGCACCCCGTAACAAGTATTTTTACCAGTTTCACCTCCTACAGTCAGATTTTGGCACATACATGCAAAGTAGGGCAGACACAGGCAGAAGAAGGCACACACAGGCAGAGTAGAGCACACACAGTCAGAGTAGGGTACTCGCTGGCAGAGTAGGACACACACAGGCAAAGTAGGGCACACACAGGCTGAGTAAGGCACACACCAGTAGAGAAGGGAGCACAGGCAGAGTAGAGCAAACACAAGTAGAGTAGGGCACACGCAGGCAGAGCATGGCACACGCAGGCAGAGTAGGGCACACGCAGGCAGAGTAGGGCACACGCAGGCAGAGTAGGGGAAAAGGCAGAGTAGAGCACACTCAGGCAGAGTAGAGCACAGGCAGGCAGAGTAGGGCACATGCAGGCAGAGTAGGGCACACTTAGGCAGAGTAGGGCACACGCAGGCAGAGTAGAGCACAAGCAGGCAGAGCAGGGCACATGCAGGCAGAGTAGGACACGCAGGCAGAGTAGGACACACGCAGGCAGTAATAAAAAGGGCAATAACAATAAATTTGTAGCCTTACAGAGCATTTGTTTTTTTCAGATTTTAAAAGCTGGAAAGAGTATGAAGAAAAGGCATATAATTCAAAATCTATAAAAAGAAAAAATAAAGGCCAGTTTAAAAGTTGCTTAGAAATTAGCCATTCTATAACATATGAAAAATTAACTAAAATTTAAACCACCCCTTTAAAGGGGAAAAGTATATTTGTTTTTAGTGTTTCTCACTCTAAACCATAAGGTAGTCACACACTTCCAAATCTAATAATTTGCCACACAAAACCAAAATATTTTTAAAATAATCCTCAGTTGATGATCTTTGGGTTAGTACTTGATCTGGGTTTCTTGTACATCTACATTTGTCCTGTTCTGGGCAGATCTGGGAGTGTAAATATGTAATAAAAAGATGCATGTAACTGCCACAGATCTTCAATTGAAGATTATTCTCCCTTTTTCTAAACTATGAGCCAATGCTAAGTGTATAGATGGAGTATACAGATACCATTTGTTTTATGAAAAGTTTATAAAAAAGCTTCACTTCAGGCAGAGTAGGGCACGTGCAGGCAGAGTAGGACACGCGCAGGCAGAGTAGGGCACGTGCAGGCAGAGTAGGGAATGCGGAGGCAGATTAGGGGACACGCAAGCAGAGTATGGCGCATGCAGGCAGAGTATAGCGCATGCAGGCAGAGTATGGCGCATGCAGGCAGAGTATGGCGCATGCAGGCAGAGTATGGCGCATGCAGGCAGAGTATGGCGCACGCAGGCAGCGTATGGCGCATGCAGGCAGCATAGAGCAGAACAGGAAAACCTATCAGGATCATTATAAGATGAACAGTATGTACTATGTGACACAATGTCAGTGATGCGCTTACAGTCTGTCTGAGCAGGGAACACGCAGGCAGAGTAGGGCCCACGCAGGCAGAGTACGGCACACGCAGACAGAGTAAGGCAAACACAGGCAGAGCAGGGCACACTGAGGCAGAAATATGCTGAAAAAAATGGGTAGAATTGAATAGAAAAGGTGTGTGTAATTTTATGCCATTGTGCTTCTGGCAGAAGTCACATAAGGAAAATGCATAAAAATTTTGCGCTGTTTTTTTCACTGTGAAGCATAGCGATGTGTGGTTTATTAACCCATTGTTTTTTACACAGTTGTTTTTCCTGACATTCTGATGTTCAAAAAGAGCTGTTTAGCTGAAAGCCTGATGTGAGCAGTCTAACACTGTCTAAGATAGCTCAGAAACCACTAAAAATGGAAAAATGTGACAGCAAGATTGGGCCTTGGGTCGGCATTCCTTTGAAGTTTCTAACCAATAAGTACTGTATATTCCAAAGGCAGATATTTTATATAAGGAGAGGAAGTACTGACAAAGATGAGACTATTTGGCGTATGGAACTTCAGCAAAACTATGTAGGGTCAGGGTAGGAGATGTGGAGCTCAATTTAGAGGAGAGAGACAGCCAAGCTAACCAGCATTGGAAGCCCAAGCCCACACAAAGTGTTTAGTGGGGCTAGTGATCTGGTGATGAAGCCACAGTTTGGGATGCATTGTGTTGCAGAAGCTAAAGTTGTGTTACTGCATGCAGTTTGACAGAGGGTGTAGTGCCTGTAATAGGAAGCAGGGGCTCTGATTACTCTGCGCTGTGGCTCATGTACTGGGCATAAAACTTCTGGAGGTGACAGAAAAGAGTGATTCATTTACAGGGGAACTATCAAAAAAACAAACAATTGATATGAGTTGCTAATGGAAACCGTGAACTTTCTCAAAATATACAATGAAAAATTCTGTACTGTGGTAGCGGAGCTTGCCGGCTATCCAAGATGGACGTGTGAACGAAGCGCTCCGTCTGAGAGGAGTATGCTTTGAGGGAAGTAGATGCGTTCCCGCTCCTCTAGCTGCATAAAATCTATAGCCTTGATCCGCGTAAATGAGGAAAAGCAAAAGAACGCAGTCGAAGCAACAAAAACGGATCACAGCCTTCTTTAATCCGGCCAAGACTTCACCGCCACCAGCCAATACTACCACGGCGGCCATCTTGTGGCCGATGCGCAGTTTACATATCGTTGCACCGCTCATGATGGAAGCCAGTTCTGCAGCCCAGGCACCTGCTACGGCAGCCGAAATCAAAGAGATGCTTCTCGATATGAAGCAGGCAATACATGAGGACCTTAAACAGCTTTCTGATGATCTTAAAAAAGACATTGGTGATCTGGGAGACCGCACGGCGCACCTGGAAGAAAAGCTGGGTGAGTTGGCTGAGGCCCACAATGATCAAACTGAACTTGATCGTTTATCGAGTAAAGTCATAGACTTAGAGGACAGATCTCGTAGGAACAACCTACGTTTTCGAGGAATCCCTGAGTCCATTTTGCCAAAAGATCTGGAAAATTATCTTACTGACTTGCTCAAAATAGTACTGCCAGATTTACATGCGCTTGAATTGGCAATTGACCACATACTTTGGGTCCCGAAACCCAGGACAGCCCCAGATAATGTCCCCAGAGATGTCCTCGCAAGATTTGTTTTTTTACCAAACTAAAGATAAACTCTTATCTCTGGCTCGGAAAAAAGAAAAATGGCCACAACAATTTCAGCAAATTGAGGTTCATATGGACTTAGCTCCGGCTACCTTACTCAAAAGGAAAGCTTTCGCTGACATCACTAAACTCCTGCGGAACAACAATATCCCGTATCGATGGGGATTTCCGGTCAAGCTGATCGTCTTACGAAATGGGACACCTACGACACTGTCCACAGTGACGGAAGCTAAAAGAGCTCTGGCAAGATGGGATATACCCTCACCTCCAGACAACGATGAGTTACTGCAAAGGCAATCTCCTTCGCATTCGCCCAGAAAAATACAAAAACAGTGGCAGAAAGTTTGATACCTCTTCTCTATTTCTACAAATTCTACTTCCCTCATATGATGGCTAAGTATATTTGCTATTTGGTTCTCCTTGACTGACAGTCCACGGTCAATCTTTTTCCTCCCCCCGAGGCTCCACGAGATCTACAGTTGAGCTGATTGGTGGTTTCCAGCTGATAACCACGATTATTACCTTGTTTTACCATGCAATACAGGGTTGATTTTCATGTTGACAGTTTTGTTATTATGTCTATTTTATACGGTAATACATGGCACCGTTTATTTAAGGCTGCACGTGTCTCTGTTTCTATGACTAGGGAAAAGCATGCACACTTTTTATCACAATGGTATGGTTTTACTCGATAAATTTTAGAGATCTCAACTCCCCAAATAAGCGCAATCAAGTACTAAATGACGCATATAAAGCAAAAGCAGATATTTTGTTCTGCCAAGAAACACACTTTTGCAAATCGGCCCCTCCGAAATTTTTTAATAGAAAATTTCTACACCATTACCACTCCTATAGCATCAATCCAAATCCAAAGGAGTATCAATCCTTATCTCTTCTAGACTTCCATTTCAGTTTAAAGGTGTGCATGTTGACCCTGCTGGCAGGTACTTAATGTTGGTGTGCTCGCTCATTAATGTCTATGCCCCTAATTAACATCAGAATAGGTTTTTTGGAAAAGTACTCCCTAAGCTACTACAATATAAAACTGGTAAAACAATATTGTTTGGGGATTTCAATATGATTTCGGACCCAGATGTTGATATTCTTAAAGGTAAGGGGGGCTCGGTGGCTAGTCCACAAAGACATCACATTAGCCGGTTTAGGGACCTAATGCATTTTCATGGGATGATAGATATATGGTGAGCAAAAAACCAGGCAGCTAGGGAATATACCTATTTTTCCCCTCGCTTCCACACCCATACCAGAATAGATACATATTTTTCAGACCCTCAGACTACTGCTCAAGTAACGAAAGCATGGATAGGGTTGAGGACATGGTCTGATCATGCTCCTGTAGGGCTTGAACTTCCAGATAGTAATTCTTCCTCTGACAAGTTGCCATGGAGACTAAACGATAGTTTGCTTCTACGAGAAGATAATAAAATTTTGATTGAACAGGCCATCCAACAGTACTTCTCTTTTAATACCAATGGAGAAGTAGGCCCACAAGTAGTATGGCTAGCTCATAAGGCAGTTCTTTGGGGAGAACTTATTTCTTTAGCGAGCAAAATTCAGAACTTAAGGGGAGAATCTCAATTACAACTTGAAACAAAACTGTATAATCTAGAGAGACAAATCAATCAACAAAATAAACCCCTCTATTTGCAAGAAATAGCAGACACAGAAAACAAAGGTAATGAGATTGTGGCAGCCAAAACAGCATACCGCCTCAAACTCCTTAAAAAATTGTATTATACTAAAGGTAATAAGGCAGATAAATTATTAGTATCCCAACTTAAACAACATCAGGCCCACAATAGAATCCATCACATTACTAGCAGTCAAGGGAAATTGATAGATCCCAAGTTGATCGCTAATGAGTTTGCAAACTATTATTCTAAACTATACAATTTGAAAGATGAGGAATCCATCCCAAAACCAACTAAGGCCAATATAAGGGAATTTTTCAGTAAACTCGTTATTCCGCATCCCACCCCATCTCGACTGGAATCACTGAATGAAAAGATATTGTTAGAGGAAATTGTAACAGTTATCAAATCCTTAAAGACTAACAAAGCTCCAGGCCCGATGGGCTCCGCAATTATTACGATTATTTCAACACATTATGGATACAGGTTCAATAAATAAGGAATATCTCCAAGCTCAAATTGTTACTATCCCCAAACCAGGTAAACCTCTTGATCAGTGTCAAAATTATCGACCAATTGCGCTGTTGAATACTGATCTTAAGATTTATGCTAAGATTTTGGCCCTTAGACTTAACCAAATACTCCCAACTTTAATAGATTCAAATCAGGTAGGTTTCATTCTTCATAGGCAAGGTTCAGATAGCACTCGCCGTTTCCATAATATCATACATATTCTTAAAAAGCAGGGCTCTCCAGCTATATTACTATCCCTAGATGCTGAGAAGGCGTTCGATAGGGTAAATTGGAGTTATCTGAAAGAAACTCTTTGGCAATATAACTTGGGACCGAATTTTCTTAAAGCTGTCCTCCCCCTCTATAGTAATCCTACAGCTAAGATCTGTACAGCGGGAACCCTATCAAACGCCTTCTCTGTTACAAATGGCACACGTCATGGATGTCCGCTGTCCCCTATGATTTTTGCATTAATGGTGGAACCGTTAGCTCAAAGGACTAGAGAAGATCTTGACATTACAGGGGTGCTTTCTAATTCGAAACAACATAAGATTGGGTTATTTGCAGACGACATTTTACTCTCCCTTAAAACATTGCTGTTTCTCTTCCTAATTTATTTAAAGTCCTAGCTTAATTCCAAGATATTTCATGGTATAAAATTAATCAATCCAAGACACAGGCGCTCCCCTTTAATGTACCATACCAGACTCTACAAGGCTTGAAACATGCTTATGACTTTGATTGGAGGGAATCATATATAACATATTTAGGCCTTAAACTCCCTAAAGATCCAGCCAATATTTACAAATTGAACTATTAACCCCTGCTGAGACTCATAGAGTCGGAATGTGTGAGATGGAGAACAACAAGTGTCTCTTGGTTGGGGAGGATAGTTGCAATAAAAATGAACCTGCTACCAAAGATATTGTATCTCTTTAGGACTCTTCATATAGCTCTGCCTGCACACTTTTGCCCGGCGATTCAGAAAATTCTTAATCGGTTTATTTGGGCCCACAGGCCCCCCAGAATAGCTTTTAAATGTGCACAATTTCCGAGACGTTCTGGAGGGCTTGGCATTCCAAATATTAAAATGTATTATTATGCGTCAATGTTAGAAGTGGTTGTGCGCCTGCATTCCCCACCTACTTTACGGAATTGGGTTGATCTGGAGGCTGACTGTGCGGATGATGGTAGGTTGACACAACTCTTCTGGCTCCCCCAAAGGTCTAGACCCCCCAATTTAGGGTTATTACCAACAACCAGAGTTCTCCTGCATATTTGGGATGTCTTAAATAAAAATTTTAAGCTCTCCACCTTTCCGTCCCCAATAACCCCTATTGTAGCATTGAAATACTTCATTGCAAATGTTAACTTACATCTATGGGATTCTAAGGGTATCTCCACCATTGGTCAGTTATATTTTGCATCTTCTTTGTTGAGTTTTGATGATCTTGTTAACAAATATCAGCTTCTTCGAAATCAATATTATGCATATCTTCAAATTATTCATTTGCTGCAATCTCACATTCCCAATGTTAAAACCATGAGGCCACGTACCAGGATAGAATATCTATGTAACATAGCATGGGATGGTAAAGCAATTATCTCGGACTGCTAGAAGCAACAACTTCAATTGCCAGAGAAATTCCCGTATATGCTAAAATGGGAGGAAAATCTGCAAACCCAATTCACGTCTCACCAATGGCAGAAATGCCTTACAGCTTCAAGGGGTGCCACTTGCTGCACTAATCATGTGGAAACACATACGAAAGTAACATACCGTTGGTATCTCACTCCACAACGTATAGCTAAAATAGCAACTCACCGTTCTCTGTTTTGCTGGAGAAATTGTGGTGAGATTGGCACCCTATTGCATATGTGGTGGTTGTGTCCCACAGTTCAACCGTTCTGGTCTGAAGTATTTGCACTGCTCAAGAATAGGCTAGATTGTGACCTCCCTCTCCAACCCCAAATAGGATTACTACAGATTAATCCTGATAATTGCTCTTATGATAACATAATGATATGTTGTTATTTCAAGTGTTCAACACTGCGTCACTCTGATTGCGAAGACTTGGAAGCTCAATGTGACCCCTAGCATATCCTGTCTAATACAACAGATGGACTTGAGAGAAGTTATGGAACGCTTGGCAGCAGGATCTATAGAAGATAAATTTAAATGTGATCAGATATGGGATCCGTGACACTCCATCACAGATGATTGAAACATTGTATTTGAATGCCTCTATTGCTAGGGCCTACATAGATCTGATAAAAAACCCTGTTTTATTGTGATTTTATGCACAGTTGAATCTCTGCCATGTACTACCGTGAATTCTTTGTTTTCTTTTTTATTTTATCATTCTTAACTTTTACTTTTCTGTTACTTAAGTTACTTCAATCTGTATAATTTACAGTGCTAATATGTGGGTTATTTGTAAGCTTCTTAATGAAAACATGTCAATGTTACGTATACCTTTATTGCACAATAAACCTGCAAATTGAAAAAAAAAAAATTCTGTACTGTTTCTGAAATAATCAAGTTGCTCTCTTAGTGTCCCCCTCCAAGCAAACTTAAGGTGGCCATACACAGTAAGATCCACTCATTTGGAGATCCGCTCATTTCTTTTTTCATCGCATTATTGTATAGGATGATATGTATATTTTTTAATTAATCTTTATAGAGTGATTGAATAACATAGGAGGGGCCCCTTCGTTCACTTAGTAGCACCATCTGTTTTTTTAAAATGTTTTTAATATATATTGTAATTCATTGGCACGGTTGTTAATAAACATTGACTTTTTACTGCATGTTGATGGTAATAATTGAATAGTATTCAGCCTGGACAAAGAGTATAAATCCCACTTTGTAAATAATTTTTGATTAAGGTACCCTTTTTTAAGTTTTCTCACAAATTGTCTCACAATGCCCACTGGTAAACACAAGGTCTGATGCGGATAACTAGACTGATTAGGAACTGGACTAAATAGAAATTATTAAAAAAAACTGCCTGCCCACCAGTGAAAGGTGAGTGGATGACTGAAGTTGGCCAGCTACACCCTAGAATAGGTATTCACACCTTTCCTTTACAATATACTTTGCTTGCTGAGAACACCCTGAACAACTTAACATTGCACTGTATTAAATATAAGTGAACCTTTAAAATAAGTGAATGTAAAATTGATGAGAGTGCTATTCTAAGAATTCTAAGAATTCTTTTGCAATTTAAATTCATTATTTATTTTCTTTTTCCCCCCAAGATATTAAGGTAAATATGTACTGTTAATATGAATTACTTTTGTTACAACAGCACCACCTGCTGGTCAGTTTCCAACCGATCTGACCACCAAGTAGTCAAGGAAGTTATCAGGAGAAAGAAAGAGGATGCTCTGATGTTCTTGTGCTTGGGAAAAAAATTAGAAACCTTTCTCAAATCTTTCATCTGCTGGGAAAGGAAGCCCCACCCCCATAAGATATATTGGATCTAACTGGCAATGAATATCTGACACCCAACTGCTGCATGAAGAAACAGATGCTGAGAGAGGGATAGTGAAGATAAACTTGATTATTTCAGAAACAATGCAGCATATTTGGAAAGTTTCTTATTTCAGTATGATGAAGCATATATAAAATTTTCATTTTCGCAATAGTTCACCTTTAAATTAAAACTGATGTGAAGTTGGAATATTGCCACTGACATTCAAAAGTGACAGTTGTATTGCTGGACAACGTTCTACAATACACAATGTGTTCTATTTATAGCAATTTTAAATAACTATGTTCAAAAGCAACTGGGGACATTTCCTGAAGAACTACACTGCCTCAAAATCCCATATGTGACATGATAGTAGTAAGTCATAACACAAATATATGTGCTCCTCTGACCTTTAATTCAGCAGCAAAATATGCAGCATTAGTAAGAGTCTATTTATCATTAGCTTGCACAGTGCATACTCATTTAAAGATAATAAATGCACAATGGCCACAGAGAAACAACCACGTATGTATGTATGTATATTTTTATTTGTAAAGCACTCCTTGAGGGCAAAGCACTGTACAACAAAATAATAAATTAGTAGTAACAAACAAGGAGTCATTGGAATAAAAAGTAACAATAAGTGCATTATTAGAATACAATTCACATAAATATAAAATATAATTACAATACAGATTAAGTGCTCAGTGTCAAGGAAACAAAAGGCTAGAGGACCCTACCCAGTAGGGCTTACAGTCTAAATGGGAGGGTAACATACAGACACAATTCAGAGGGGTATTAAAGTGCTGGGGGTTACAGTTTGTTATACTGTTATATAAGTGCCAGTTCAGGTGTTATCCAGGTGCTCCCAGAGGTAGTGTTTTAGTTTTGTTTTAAAAACATTGAAGGAGGATTCTCTCCTGAGAGATTCAGGAATTCCAAATATAAGGAGTCGCAAGAGAGAAGGGTTTGATACGGGAAACTTGTTTAACAACATGCAATACTTTTTTGCACATGGAACCTTCTATGCTAGGATAACAAGTTACTGAATTACTTATGAGACAGGAGACCAGGGAATGTGCTTTGAAAAATAGCACTTTATAAAACTTTATACACATTATACTTAAATATACTTTAACTTAGCCTTTTGAGTGCTCCCACAACCCCCTCTTTTTGTGTATTGTATTGTAGCCGGAAGCTGTGGCTGAGCTTCATATGTGTTTTTTTAATAGCACCCCATAGCCACCCCTTTAAACTAATGGCGGTCCTATGCTTTTAAAAATGGGTGTTGGTTTGGACAATCTCTCCCTTTAAAAGCTGCATGCTAGCGAGGGAAGATCTAGCCCTCAGACTGAAACCAAGGTTCAAGAGACACTGATTACAAGTCATGCTACTATGCAGAGAAGTAAAATACTTTTTATACTATGACCAGAGGTAAACAAGTTAGGGACCACCGTATGGGGTTTACCTTGACGTGGTATGGTGGCTTATCAACTTTATGATCATAACTTTGTAACTAAAAACTCCTGTTTTGTAAACACATGCACTTGCATATATACTGAATTACTTATGAGACAGGGGACCAGGGAATGGGCATTGAAAAATAGCACTTTCATTATCCTTAAATATACTTTCACTTAGCCTTTTGAGTGCTCCCACAGCCCCCTCTTTTTGTATAACAAGTTTCTTCCCATGGGATGTTTGACATTATGTTTTTCCTCAAATGGGTTAAATTCATCATTTGTTTAACATTGCCAGAATGTTTAGTTCATGCTATACAATTTATGGGTATTGAAGTAGAGAATGTAAGAATGAAGTTCAGACTCTGGCTAAAATACAGAAGGAATTAGTTGACTTACACTTTAGCAGGTCCATTCCTTGATTGGCCATCTTTTCCAGGTGGGCGGGATTTTAAAAGACACTTCACATCATTAAACAGCACCTGTCACCTCAAATCAAAAGATTGCTGGAAATGCATTGTTTCAGAGGTTTTTGTACAAAGAAGACATAACTTAATGCCGGTTTGTTAAACAACTAGTTATCTGTCTAGAAGCCTGAAAGCTGGGCACAGGAGAAAACAGATTACATTGAACTTAATTCAAGTGTGTTATTCTATATTCTAGACTATGAGAAACAGACATTTCATGGTAAGTATGAAGTTTTGTTAATGGTTGATAATATGTTAATACATTTCTAATAAACAAGTTGTGGCCTTGTTCTTCCAAAATTGCATCCTGCCCTTTTTAAAATGTCAATGTTGCTAAGAAATCCTTATAACTTGCACCATTATGTGATATCCTCTTACTTTGTACTAACAGGTCCCATCTTCCCCAATCATCTTCCTCCCTCCTCTACATTAATATCATGCATGGGCTCTCCTCCATGTGATACCATACCTTGGCTTTCTTCCATTCATCCTAAAGGCTGCAGAATCTGTAGAATTTGCTTTCCATCGGCCCTGCATTCTCATTTTATAATCCCACACACCTCCTCCCTCCCTGTCCTACTTCAGTATTTGAACATACACTTTCTTTATAAAGGCCTTCTTTATTGTCTATCAGAATTCTACCGTATGTTTTGTAGCTTCAGTCAGATGTTATCAGCCTTATGTTATCAGTCCTGAGATTTCAGGTGCAGTGGCCTAACTAGGTTTTCGTTGATGTGAAAACCCCCAGTCATTCAGCCCCACACCACTTTTCAGTTAAATTGACTCCTTCTTCCTTGTTTCAACTACATTTTACCTTAACCAGACTAAGTTAGCGAGGACTCCTATTAAAGAGACATGCAGATATCTGACTACAAAAATATTGCATAGTTCTATGCATGCATTGCTAAACTCTAAGCTGAAATGGGAAATCATAAATCTCAGAAAACATGATTATTCTGCAATCAACACTGCATGTATGCACATTGTGATAACAAGAAAACTGTATGCAGGTACATAAATATATAGCACAGTTGGTTTAAAATGTATTTGAAGCAGGGAAGAGGGAATTACATATAGGTGAATCATATGTATCGACCAAGGCTATAGATGCATATGGTAGAATGCAAAGAGAGAATACAGAAGGGTTTATGATTAAGAGTATATGTTGGAAAAAGGAAATAGGAGGGCTTTAGAGACAAGGGGAAGGTCTGTGGCACAACAGAGCAGGGTGGATGGAAGAGAAATAATTCTGGAGCCCATAAGAATGATGGTGGAATGCAGAAGCATGGCATAATTAAGAGGAGGAGCCAGGAATGACATTGAGGAGGGATGAAGGATGACAACATAGGGAGGAGGAAAATTTGGGAAGTTCAGACCTGTCAGGAAAAAGTAAGCAGAAATAGTGTAACTTGAGAAGGAGGAGAATGAATGGGTCAGGCTGGACCTGTCAGTACAAAGTAAGAGAAGATCTCATAAGTGTTACCAGCAGTCGGTGAAGTGTGATAAGGATTTCTTTGCAAAACAGAAATTTTAGAGGGGGTGAGCAGGAAACACTTTAGATTTTCAGACAGATGCCCTAACATGGACACAGTAGAGGCATTTAAAGCCAGGCTGAAATGTAGTAGTACACTGGCTTATGACTGGCAGCATTAACAACCAAATAACAATCTGTGGGGTTAGTTTCTCTTTCCATTTGGCAGAGGGAGGAGTAGCTAGAAAGAGGCTGCTGGGAGGATCCAGCCAGTGTGAACAGGAAATCACTGGGCCTTCTCTGCCTGCCAGGCAGGCTTGTCTGAGAGAGGCCTTACTAATTCTTCCTCTTGCGTCTGAGAAATTGCTGCCAGCCTGTAGGAAGGGAACCCCTTCCTTGTGTGAATACGCAGCAGCTTCTCAGGGGAAGGTGAGTCTGGGGACTAACAGGAATGCTGGTAAGTACAGAACACAACTGATTCAGCCATTCAGTATACAAGAAATGAGGAGAGCACTCAATAAGCATAAATGCTGTGGTTACTTTATTCAATGCCGACCACCAGTACTGGTGGTCGGCATTGAATAAAGTAACCACAGCATTTATGCTTATTGAGTGCTCTCCTCATTTCTTGTATACTAAAAGCATAAATATCAGGAAAGTGGTGACCTGTAAGAGGAAAGTTGCACTAGTATCCTGCACTGAACAGGCAGAGCGTTTTTGGACATCTTCAGTATTATTGATTCAGCCATTCATTCGCTCGTAACAATCTCCCTCCTGGCACAGGGTGCGAACCATTGTCCTCTTTGGGATTTATAAGAATGAAACAATGATTCATATGTGCAGGTGTGTTGGCCTTTTAAGTTCATATGTAAGTGTAGCTGGAAAGCTGTAGTGGAATTGATTGCGTTTGTAACTGTAAGTGGCATGAAAACTATTAATTAGGAGCAGCACGTTGAGGTGGATTTTAGAAACAGGATTGGGAGCAAGTGTGCCCGATCTCTAATTTATAGTAATATAGTTTGTAATACACAAGAATGAATATCGTGTGAATTATATGTATGATGCTTAGTGACACCATTGGTTATAATTAGTGTCTAGTGTTACATAACTCACTGAAACTTGTATACTCCATGACCTTCCTCTGGATCAACTAGCAGTTAGGCAGATTAATAAAAAAAACTAAGAGGTTGAACTTGATGGACGTGTGTCTTTTTTAAACCTTACTTACTTTGTTACTACTATGTTACCTGTATAAAAGCCAAAGGCCTCATGATTTTATTATACTGTATTTTACAACAGGTGGTGCGTTCACTATTCACTTACTGTATATGATATGCAGGTTTCAGAGAGTCATGTAAAAGTTAAATCACTAAACACTGATTACAACAGATGACATTACTTAGCACTTTTTATAAGGATATGAATTACAGCATATTCATGACTCTTGTGTGTGTATATATTGAATGGTTAAATAAGTTCTCATATGAGCAACATGTGCAACTGATAACCTGAACCCACTTGCTTTTGTCTGCTTTGTCACATTGCACCATGTGTGGTTTTAACAAGTGACCTTTTTATATGAACAATTCATGATGGATTCTATGAATGTATGTTTTGTTTTAATTAAATTTTAACCAGTATAAAATGTACACTTTATTATTACTTTATGTGGATGCTTCTATACATTCCTGTCCTATTGCATGCGTGGAGGGACACCCTGCACAATTAGCTTTATAATTGATTTATGACACATTTCAATGACACTCCTTGGTGAATAACCTAATGAGTATGTAAAAAGCCAGCTTACATAACTTTACATAATTGAATACTCAAATATATAGTGTGAATTATTGCAGTGATTGTAATGCAGAAATATCAGATGCATAGAATAGCCTTTCCAGTTTCTAATTATAGATTCAAACTTAAATGATTTCATTGTGTGGCTCAACAATTATACACAAAAGGAGAGTGTTACATGCTAGGTGGCTCTTTCCAGTGCTTGGCTTATAGTGTTATTAAATTTTCATTCCTACTATTTTGTCCTGCTATAAAACAGAGGTTTTCACACTTTTTTAGCTTAAGCCCTCATTTTCTGAAATATAGGCAGGCTCCCCTAATTGTTTGATCTGGCTCAAAGGCGACCAGTTATATGGGGATATTGCTGCCTTTCTGCTCTTATCTGGACTGTAACACCTTTCTAAAAGAGAACTTTCATCCCAAATAAGTATAATATTTGGGATATAAGGGTGTAGTTATCAAAATTGGGAAATTTAGAGGTTTTAATTTGAACAAACTCAAAACCTTAATGTGTGTTTATTTAGGAAAAAACTTTGGGAACACTGCACATTCTATTTCAAATCAAAACATGAAAAAAATATATATCAAATTTGTGTTATCCTTTCACAGAAAGTGAAGAAAATGGCATATTAGGCTGTTCCAAAAAAATAGCAGTGTCTGCATTCTTCTTTACAAACTCTTTATAAACTGAAATTTGTTTGAAGATTTTGCTTTCCTGTGAATCACTGAACTAATATTTAGTTGTATAACCACTGTTTATAAAAACTGCTGCACATCTGTGTTGCATGGAGTCGACCAACTTCTGACACCTGTTACATTCCACAATTCTTCTGTATTCCACAATTCTTCTATTTTTTTAATCAATTGGATGAAGGTCCAGAGATTGAGCTGGCCACTCCATGACATCAATCTTGTTGGTCTGGAACCAAGATGTTGCTCATTTACTGGTGTGTTTGGAGTCGTTGTCTTGTTGAAACACACATTTCAAGGGCATTTCCTCTTCGGCATAAGGCAACATGACCTCTTCAAGTATTATGATTTATTGAAACTGATCCATGATCCCTGCTATGTGATAAATAATGCCAACACCATAGTATAAGAAAAATCCCCATATCATGATGCTTGTGCCACCGTGCTTTACTGTCTTCACAGTGTACTGTGATTTAAATTCAGTGTTTGGGGGTCGTCTGACAAACTGTATATGGCCCCTAGATCCAAAAAGATCTTGATTTCAACAGTCCACAAAATGTTGTGCCATTTTTCTTTAAGCCAGTCAATGTATTCTTTGGCAAATTGTAACCTTTTCAGCACTTCTTTTTTTTCAACAATGGGACTTTGCAGCGGCTTCTTGCCGATATCTTGGCTTCACATAGGTGTCTTCTAATTGTAACAGTATTGATTTGACAGGTAACGTTAGACTTTCAATGAACTTCCTGGAGCTGATTATTGACACCTGTGTTTTCACAGAATGAATGACCTCTCTAATTGAACTCCACACTGCTATTATTTGGAACAAGCTATTGTTTTAAAACTGCTATTATATGGAAAAAGCCTCAATTAAATTACACAGAATCAGCAGCATGCATGTCATGACTGTTGGTTTTCTATTACTGTACTACACCTACTCGTAAATAATTTGCCATGTAGAAATATAATGTTTTAACCAAATACAGTGATTGATCAGGTTAGTGATGTCGGACTGCTATTATTCTAAACACAACTGTACATTTTGCCTACAACTCCCACTGACTTCTACATAATTTGCCAGAGGTTGTGCAAAATAAATCTTTATCATTTGAGTTTTGGCACAAAATCCCTTGAATCACGGTAAAAATTGTAATGTTAATAAGTCAACCCCATAGTATACATGTCTCTGATGTATCTAGCTATTTTCTAATCCAACGTAGCCCCTTTCATTTAAAAACAGACTACAACCCCGTTGCTCATAAAAAAAGAGGACTATCGTTAAACAAAAGGGAAAGCTGAAAGCTTTAATGTTCTAAAGTTGCAAATTACACATTTTACTTATGGTTTGCCTATAGCTATTAAGTGACTGTGTATGTGTTTGTCCTAAAAAAAAAAAATTTAAATCACTGATGCCATTTGTTTTGAATGTCATTCCAAAACGTCAGTGGAGTGACATTCATGGGCAGTGATCCCCGACCAGTGGCTCATAAGCAACATGTTGCTCACCAACCCATTGGATTTTACTACCAGTGGCCTCAAAACAGGTGCATATTTCTGAATTCCAGGCTTGGCGACAAGTTTTGGTTGCATAGAAACTACTTGCACTGCCAAACAGAGCCTCCTGTAGGCTACCAGTCCACATAGGGGCTACCAATAGCCAAGCTCATAATTAGCACCCCATGAACTTTTGCATGCTGGTAGATCATCATTCTGGTAGAGGTTGATCTTGGTTTCATCTGTCCAAAGAATGTTTTTCCAGAACTGTGCTGACTTTTTTATGTTTTTTTTTTTTTTTTTTTAGCAAAGTCCAATCTATCCTTTCTATTCTTGAGGCTTTTTAGCGGTTTGCACCTTGCAGTGCACCCTCTGTATTTATTTTCATGCAGGCTTCTCTTTATGGTAGACTTGGATATCGATGCGCCTACCTCCTGGTGAGTGTTGTTCACTTGTTTGGCTGTTGTGAAGGGAGTTCTCTTCACCATGGAAATGATTCTGCGATCATCCACCATTATTGTCTTCCATGGACGTCCAGGTCTTTTTGCGTTGCTGAGTTCACCAGTGCTTTCTTTCTTTCTCAGGATGTACCAAACTGTAGATATTCCCACTCCTAATGTAGCAATTTCTCAGATGTTTTTTTTTTATATATTTTTGCAGCTTAAGGATGGCTTGTTTCACCTGCATGGAGAGCTCCTTTGAACGTATGTTATCTGTTCACAGCAAAATCTTCCACGTACAAGCACCTCCCCCCTCAAATCAACTCCAGGGCTTTTATCTGCTTCAATGATAATGAAATAACGAAGGAATTGCCCACACCTGCCCATGAAATAGCCTTTGAGTCAATTGTCCAATTGCTTTAAAACCTCTGAAATGAAGTGATTGTGTTAAAAAAAGGCTTTAGTTCCTCACATTTTTATGCAATCTTTTTGTTCGACCCACTCAATTAAAGCTGAAAGTCTGCAGTTCAACTGCACCTGAGTTGTTTCATTTAAAATTCATTGTGGTAATGTACAGAACCAAAATTAGAAAAAAGTTGTCTCTGTCCAAAGTTTTATGGGCCTAATTATAAATATATGGAGATGTGAGCCAGTGTTTTATTTTTTATTTAATATCTACTTAAGGACTAGCATTTGGTTACAATCAGGTTTATTAGGTTGGGAACCAATGAGGAGCATCACCAAGGTAATGTAAATTCACTGTCAGCAGTTAGTTAAATTCACTATCAGCAGTTACCACGTCATGCATCACTGAAGGTGCTTTGTCTCTGTTTCGGAAGTATGATGTTTTTTAAAATCTGCTTTAGTGTCTTTACTTAAAAACAATAGCTGCTTAACTAGGTTGTACTGTGTATACAAAGCACTGTGCCTGTTTCTTTCAATATACTATGACTGTGAGTAAGCTGACGCTTATCTGGTACACTGGCCAAACTATTGATCATGTTGTGTTGTCATATGGATTGCCAAATTGCAAATACCTGTCTGTCGGCAATTACCAAATAAATATTACTGCTACATAAGTTTGAACCTTTCCTTCTTCAGTTTGATAATTCCTCCCTATATACTTGTGGTTTTTAGCCAATTTTCCATAAGTAGCTGAAGTAAGACTAATATACAAGAGCCACAAATGATATCTACTTTTGAGCCAATGAATCACTTTTTGCACTCACAATAACAGATCAATATGCTACAGCAATTTTGGATTCTTTGATAATTGATTTGACCCTGGGCAGTTGGGCCTCTGGACTGTTTAGCACCTTACACCTGAAAAGGTATTGAGGCAACAGGTAGAGAACTCCAATTTTGTGTGGGTTAAAATACAAGGCCATGAATATCCTGCATATTATATTCTTATAAATGGTGCTCGATGATGTCATCAGTTATAATAATGGCTTAGTGATGTAATTTAACATGAATCACTAAAATGTGTGCATTAGAGCAAATCTGTGAATATTAGAATATTAGAGGTCCCTTTGGATTTCATAAAAGCTCTCCTTCAGCCTCATGCCTGTGGTCATGGAACGCCTCTGTGAATTATAAAATCCTTATGGGGGGGGGGGATAGGATAGGAAGGTGTAGGCAGGAGAGGGAACAACTGAAATATTTCTACATATATGTTCATAGCAATATAATTAGTGATAAAAAATGTTATTTACATATTTAAAGTAACATTGAACTTGTGACTGTAGTCAAAAAGAACTTGGAATTCTAGTTGACCATCAGTGGAAACCTGTAGGTTGAATATCTGCCATGTATATATTTATTTAGGTGTACCTAATTCTTTCTAATATGTAAGAGATGTCTCTCCTGCCTAAAAGGTACCCAGTCCATGACCTGTGCGTATACGCACTAAACCAGATATAAACCAGTAATAAAAAGTAGCAATAACAATACACGTATGTGTAGCCTTACAGAGCATTTGTATGTTTTTTTAGACATTAGAAAGCTGGAAAGTGTAAGAAAAAGGCAAATAACTCTTAACTATAATAAAGTGTAAGAAAAAGGCAAATAACTCTTAGCTATAACATATAAATAATGATCAATTGTAAAGTTGCTAGGAATTGGACCTTCTATGACATACTGAAAGTTACCAAAAAGGTGAACCACCCCTTTAATGTGCATGTGCATTATTGATGTGTGAGTTGACCTGAAACCCACAGTCACCCACGGGTTTACCACAGGTAGGGCAGGTTCAGGTTAGGGTTGAGTGCGGGGAAGTATGCTCCTTCTCTGCTCTCCAAGATTTCCTGTCGTGGAACCAGAAGTGCGCTCAGAAGTAGTGTAGCCCGATTTGTCGCACCAGCCTGCGTAGGCACCGAATCCCCACACTCACTCATATAGCATATAGACACACAGCTGCTAACAAAAGGACCTGAGTGGAGCTGTTCTGGGTTTTTTCAGGAGTGCACTTGGCTGGAGCCGTGTAAAACAGCAGTGAAACACACTGCCACTGTCATGTACACAGCAAGGCCACCTGCCCACCTCTCCCATAGATCTTAATGAACTTGGGTTTTACTATAATTGGAACAGTGATCATATAGTGGTAACAACATTTACATAAAACAGTATACAAAAATGGATGTAGCATACCTGCAAAAGAGCAGGGAAACACACTGCCTCTGTAATGTACACAGTAACGCCACCAGCTCACCTACATTACAACAGGCAGTTATTACTAGGTAACCCAGGAAGCATATTAGAGGATTTTTACACAGTATAAAGCAAAATACATGAAACATTAGCAGATAACAAGCAAACTCGTTGCAGTGTGATGAGAAACTTATAATCAGGTAACAGGGTGCTGCTCAGACTGGGAATATTTCTCATACAACAGCCATCTTGGGATGCACCATGTACTCTGCAGGGCTTCACTATAAACTAACGGACCACTGACTCATAGATCTTAATGCACTGGAGAGGGACCAGACCATTTGGCTGTATTTACTAGGGGGTTTAAGGAGGGCCCATTACAGAGACATAGGGGCAGATTCCCTAAAGGGTGCAGTGGCTAACGCTAGCGTAAATTTGCTAGTGTTACCCCCTACAGGGACTTTTTGAATTTCCTAACGTGCGCAGGCGAAGGAGATAGACACTAGCACTGCTTAGCATTCTAACGGCAGGTGAATTTTCGCTCTGGCAAATGGACGTAATGCCGCAAATCCACAAAGATGCAAATTTTACTGAACGTTACCTCATTTGTCAGATTTGCCTTCGCCAGCTCAGACCAGGTGAAGTGCAATGGAGTGCATAGGACTTCCTCAATTTTTAGTTAAAATTTTTTCCCAAAAAACGATGGCATCTTTTCCTTTTTTCTGAATTATAGCCTGCAAAGGTCCATAAATTTTTTTTTGGGTAACCGGGTTCCCCCCTCCATTTTCTAACATATGGAACATAAACTATACAGTGGGCTCATGTGTAGGGCATTATAACAACGCTATTTTATTTTATTAAGGTTCCCTGGACTTATGTAATGTAATGTATTTGCTGCAACATATACATCCATGTAACTTTATCATTTCCGGCCGTATGCAAATCAGGCAACGCTAGTGCATCTTCGCTTTGATTGCCGAAGTAACACTAGCGAAAATTCGCCAGCGTTCAGTGCCCTGGACGCAACTTTGCACTTTAGTGAACTAGCGTTGTCCTATCGAATTTACGCCTGGCGAAGTGTTGCGCTGCCTACGAAGCTGTCACTGGCGAATTTTCGCTGGTTAGGGAATTTGCCCCATAGTCTGGTATATGTTCTCCATTGATTTAATCTATGATATCAAACAATCAGGTTTGGCTTCTGTCAGAAATCACTTGTAACCTGTGCTGCTCCTAATAAACAGTTGCATTAACAAGTTTCCATTGCAAATTCTGGTTAGCGTGTTGGCACAGCCTAAAGGTTTTCCTTCCTATTATTCATTTAACATTTAGCAAACCAGAAATAATTGTTGAAGATTTATATGTATAAAGACACTGTTACATTAGCATAGAGAATGTAAAGACATGGGTATGGGTTGGGCAAGGGTCCTACAATGGCAATATTTTGCGGGTTAGGATTGGGTGTGGGTTGAGGTTTTCCTGACCCGCAGGTTTCTAATGTGCATGCAGCTATAAATTTTTTTTAATTGGGCAACTCATCTGCTATACCTCCATTCAAATTCAGCAGTGTAATGTGAATGTTGTGGCCACCTTTTTTCCCCCCTTCCTTTAGGGTTAGCAACTTCTGTCCTGTGGAACACCATGCAGGGGGCGGAGCCACACCACAATGGGGGTGGGTCCTTGATGCAGTGGGTGGTCATTACATCAGGGGCGGAGCTATGACATGGTAATCGGCATTTGCCCCAATCACCATGTCAATCATGGGAAATCCTGCCCGGTTTTCTTAATTTGAAAAAGTGGGCAGGCCTTCAAAGAACCAGGCTGTCCGGGTAAAAACCGGACAGGTGGCAATCCTACCTTCCTTCCTCTAAAGATTTTTTAGCCAGCAGTCATAAAACTATCAATGACAATCCTATAGCCCTATATCAGATATTTTTTAAAATTTGATCAAAGACGAGGCCATTTCTCCTTCACTTGACTAAATTAATTACACTGGTGGATTCTGCCTGGGGATACTATTATTTACTAAACTGGCCAGCCTACTGTTGAATTGGGAATTGCTAGATTTTCAGTTTGATGGTCAAGTATGATATTCAGGTCCAAACATTAACTGAGGGACCATTTCTGTGACTATATTACACATGTCAACTTTTCAGAAAGAATTAAATGCAAAAGAAACTCACCTAATTTAACAAATTGCCATCCCGCTTTCATTTTGTGTTTTTTCTCAGCTGGCACAAAAATCCTGAATAAACAGTACTGCTAACTGTGATTAATGGCATTGGACACACTGTACAGATTTCAGCCTGAAATGCATACTTGAGCTTTCCTGGATCAAAATCTGACATTTGGGGCATGTGGCATTGGGGTTCCTGCCCATCATTCTAAGTCTCAGTGGGGTGATCTAGGTCCTATGCATAATTCGATACTGAACCATCTTGTCCCTAGTAGAAATCAGAAAATCATACACTCCCTCAACAGCATCTTCCCACAGTGTGTCATCCAAATGAGGGATATCCACAACCCATTTGCCTTTTAACTTCCCGAATGGGTTGCCTAGAGCAGGGATCAGGGATTTATAGAGGTCAGATATTAACTTCTTAGGGCTAGGGTCCCATAACCTGCGTTCATACTGTGGAACCACAGTAGAGACCGATTGCGAGCCAAATTGGGATACAAATGCATGTCGCAGTTGTAGATACCGATATATCTGGATTGTGGGCTGGTTAAGTTTCTCCTTAAGTTGGGACAAGGTCGGAAAGCTATCGTTAATTAACAAGTCGCTCAAGTGCCGAATCCCCAGTCTAGGCCAATAATGGAAATCTGGCAATTGTGTTAGATGCTGGAGGTTTGAGTTCCTCCACAATGGAGTATACGGTGAAGGCGTAGGACTGTTTTGGGTCAACATTTTCCGAACTATAGCCCATATTCTTTGTGGGATTGTCAGCACTGGTGGCAACTCCGGGGTATCTTTGCGTTTTCTGTAAGGGGCATTTCTAATTGCCTCTAGGGAGCCTGCTATAGATGCATGAAGTGCAGTTAGCGTGTTCTCTGGGTCTAGGCAGAACCAGTTGTGTACATACATTAATTGTGAGGCATAATAATAATATCTGAGATGTGGGAGGGCAAGGCCACCTTTTTCCTGAGGGGCCATAAGCGAGAGCTTGCTGATCCTAGGGGATTTGTGGGCCCATATATAGGGGAGTAAGATAGAGTCTATGTGCTTGTGTACCTGTGGGACAATCCACACTGGGGCATGTTGCATCACATACATATATTTGGGCAAGACAATCATCTTGAATAAGTTCACCCTGCCCCACACTGTGAGAGGAAGGCGTTCCCATTGACCTGCTTTAGTTTTGAACGAATGCGTTACTGGTTCAATATTGTCCGCCACATAATCGTCAAGTTTGTTTGATATGGTAATCCCTAGGTACTTAAATTTCGACACCCACTTCAGGTCCAGGATCTCCCCTTCATTACGGGGTGCTTCAATAGAGAAAAGAGTAGACTTGCCCTTGTTTACCACCAGCCCACTGAAGGTGCCAAAGTGATCAGTCAATTCTAACGCCCTGTGCAACGAGTTCTCGGGATCCGCTAAAAATAGAAGGATATCATCCGCGTATAGGGCTATCTTTTCTTCTAGTCTCCCATACTTAAGCCCAATCACGTTGGGTGCTTGGCGTAGCATTATGGCCAAGGGCTCTATCGCCAGAGCAAATAGTAGGGGGGAAAGCGGGCATCCCTGTCTGGTACCACGGGATAGAGGAAAGGCTCTAGAGAGGGTGTTATTGACCTGTATACTGGCAGTAGGAGAGCGATAGAGTAGCTGAATCCAGTTTATGAAATTGCAGCCTATCCCAAAATTCTCTAACACCTTCCACAAATAGGACCACTCAATTGAATCGAATGCCTTGGTGGCATCCAGGGATACTAGCGTTCTGTTGCCCCCATTACTATGTTTAATTTGGAGGTGGGAGTACAGCCGCCTGAGGTTAATGGACGTGCTTTTGTTGGGCATAAAGCCAGTTTGGTCTGGGTGAACCAATGTAGCTATCACTTTATTGAGGCGCTGGGATAATATTTTCGCTAAGACTTTCACATCCGTATTAATAAGAGAGATGGGGCGGTAGGAGTCACAAGAATCAGGATCTTTTCCCTCTTTAAGTATAAGAATTATGGTAGCATTGTAGAAGGATTGAGGAAGTGACCCTGTCTCTTTGGCCGTAACTAGTGTGGCGTGGAGTTTGGGAGTGAGCTGGTCACTAAGAAAGCGGTACCAGGCGGTCGGTAGACCGTCTGGACCCGGGGTTTTCCCTGGGGATAGGCTTCCAATGGCTTCTGCCACTTCACCCAAGGTTATGGGGGCATCAAGATATGAGGACTCCGCTGGGCTAAGCCTAGGGAAGGTAATGCCTTGTAGGTATTGGTCTAGTTCTGCCTTGGAGTAGGAGGCATGTGCAGAATAGAGGTCCTGATAGTAGTTTGCAAATACGTCTGCAATATCCTCCGCCCTCGTCATATAATCACCAGCGGTGTTTTTAATTCGAGCTATCATCGTGGGGGGGTTGTTAAGTTTAGCCAGATACGCCAGGGTTTTGCCATTTTTGTCCCCCTGATCAAATATCTTTTGGTTGATATACAGTAATTTTTTCCTAGTGGCGTTAGTTTGCGCTAACTCGAGGTCTCTCTGGGCAGTGATCAGCTGCTGATGACTTTCTATAGTGCCATGTACACAATAGGCTTTTTCGGCCGTGAGGACTTCGTCCGCAGCCTCGTCAATTGCTTGCTTAGCTACTGCTCTCGCTCTGGCAATTGCTGAGATCAGGGTGCCTCTAGCTACTGCTTTGGAGGTGTCCCATAAAGTATTATTTTGCGCTGAGTGGGAGTTAGTCTCCCAGTATTCATCGTAACCCTTAGTACAGGTCTCAGCCACTTCAGCGTTGTTGAGCCATAGGGGAGAGAGTCTCCACTGGAAATGTCTGGCCCGGGGTGTGACGCTAAATACTAGATATAGTGGGGCGTGATCAGATAGGGCCCTTGGGAGGTATGTGGCTTCCCAGCGCCGATCCGCGCCTTTATGCCGCCTGAGGCGGCCTTCCGTTGCCGCCCCGACCCCTCCTCACGGCGCTCACATTTTCTGCGCAGGAGGGGGTCGGGGCGCTGCACGACGCTAGTGCAGAGAGCGCAATTGCGCTCTCTGCACTAGAAGAGCCGAATTTCCGGGTTAAAAACCGGAAATTCGGCTCTTAGTTACCAGGAGCGGCATTTTTGCCGCCCCTGGTAACCAGGGGGGCGCTGCCGCCTGAGGCGAGTGTCTCAACTCGCCTCATTGGTGGAGCGCCCCTGTGGCTTCCGTAACCCATTGGGCGAAGTCTGGGGTGCCCAAGGCCATATCTATGCGGGATAGTGAACCCTTACCCACCGAGTGGCAGGAGAACTGTTTTTCTGTGGGGAATTTGTGCCGCCAGATGTCTGTTAACCCCACTGCTTCCATCCACTGGTTGAGCGGGGAGGTAGGCGTAGTCCAACTTGAAGGGAGGAGGCATATATACATTGACTATTATCAGCTCCTGATTATTAACTTTACAATGGAGGATTACAAATCTACCAAAGTGGTCAGTGTTAACACTTAGCAGTTCATATTGTAAGTTCCTACGTACCAATATAGAGACCCCTCTGGAGTATGTGGAGTAGGAGGCATGATATACCTGATTAACCCATCTCTTTTTTAGGGCCATCAACTTTTGACCAACCAGGTGGGTCTCCTGTAGTAAGAGGATGTCAGGTTTGTATTTCCCAATATAGTCAAATACGAGTGCCCTTTTGAATTTGGAGTTTAACCCACACACATTCCACAATAGTAATTTTACATCCCCCATAATTTGCGGCTGCTAGAAGTAGTGCCAGGATACTGCCTGTTACTCCAGAGTGTCTGTATCCCCTCCTCCGCCCACACAGTTGATAGGAGGACAAGTACATAGCCAGCTGTACATAACAAATAACACACATGAAACGCCCCAACTTTTTCCCTAACCCACCCTGCCCGATTATACCCTATAGACGGCCTGTACCCCTAACTGGAGTCCATTAGAAGAGTTAGCAAGTGCTAAGTTCTTGAAGCGCTTCCATGCCGACCGCACTGGGGGCTGGGACAACAGCATCCTGTTGCAGCGAACACACCATTGCTGCTGCACGGAACTAGACTGCGGCTGAAGTTTTACAAGTGGCAATGGGATAACAAGGGAAAACTGAAAAGAGGGGAGCATACGCGGCAGCGTGAGCCACCTGCTGTCACTGAGAAGGCATCAGTGGTCATTCAGGCCATTCCTTAAGGAAACAATGAGGCTTGACGGTGGCAGACCTAGTGTTCCGGGCGAATGACAGAATTAAAGGTGTAGGGGGGGGGAAGTCATGCCCTTCCGCATACGGGAGCATAAGGAACAGTTAGACAAAGTTAGTACTAAACCACGTACTAGGGCTCGATGATAATGTGACGACCTTGCACGGCACGACTCTCAGGGTAAATTTCGCCAAAAAAGGGGGGAACCCCGCAAACATAACTATGGAGCCCCAAACAATGTAGTAATCAGTCACTGGCTCGTATACTCACACACCCTCCTGGGTTGCGTTACTGACGATGAGGCGGACTGTGGCGCGGGCTGTTCTGTTGCCTCCACATATTAAGCCATTGGTCTGCTTCTGAGGGGGATCCAAACAATTGTGTAGAATCGCCATCTACGATCCGCAGCTTTGCAGGATAAATGAGCGAGTAGATTATTCCCACTTCTCGCATCCTTCTCTTGACACCTTGAAAAGAGGCGCGTTGCTTTTGTACCGCCGGCGAGTAGTCTGGGTAGAGGCTGATAGGAGACCCATTCCAGGTAATTGGGCCCTTCTTCCGAGCTGTTACAAGCGCCGCATCCCTGTCTCTATAATTCAGGAACCGCATGATGAACGGCCTCGGATTTGCGCCAGGCGGCAGAGGCCTAGTGGGGATGCGATGCGCACGTTCGATGATCAGGACTTGTGAGAAGGCATCCGCTCCCAGGTTCTCCCTTAACCAGTTCTCGGCAAAGGCTTCTGGGGTAGTGCCTTCAGTTTTTTCAGGGAGCCCCACCATGCGCAAATTGTTGCGGCGGTTTCTGTTTTCCAGGTCCTCAGCCCGGTTGGTAAGGATCTGTACTTGTTGCCGCAGTTGGGCGATATCATCAGGGATGGGGCGCACTGTGTCCTCTAACTCCGACACTCGCCGTTCTGCCTCTGCCGTACGCTCGCGGAGGTTCTGGAAATCCTGGCGCAGAAGCGAAAGATCCACCTTGATGGTTTCAAGCTGTGCGGTTGTGGACGCGTGAGTGCCTTTAATCGCCATGAGGATCTCTGCGTTGGTAGGCTCAGGCACTGCGGAGTCAGAGTCGTTGCTGTCCGACACTGGATTTGACTCAGATACCTGTCCATGCGGTTTTCGGACCTTGCTCTGGTACCATGTTTTCCCATATTGCTGCTGGGTGATTAGGGTGTTTATTCGCTGCACAGGAGACCGCTGTCCTCAGGGGTATAATCAGGATGTTAGCTGAGAGCACGGAGCAGCACAAAAGCACGTCTGCTCAATCCGCCATCTTGGCCACTCCCCCATCTGCTATGCAGTTTTATGTGTTATCCAATTTAGTTCTGTGTGAATGTACCCAGATTATCTTGCACACCTGAATGTAGAACATATTTTTCCAGTTGTTCAACATTGCTGTTTGCTCTTGTTGATTAAGAACCACAAGGCAGATTTAAAACTATATAATTAATGCTAAGATACAAGTAGCATTTTGAGCTTAATTCAGCTTCGAATGAAAAATAAAAGATGTGACTGTTTTCATGCGTCTTTCGTGCTGCAATACAAGTTAAGGGTACTGTATTCCTTTAAATTTTCTGCCTCTGAAACACAGATGTTTCGTAAGGTGTTGCTGTTAATATACATTAGTTTACGTTAGCTGTTTTCTTTCTACAGCCTTTCATAAACTGGTTTTACAGCTTGTTGTTGGTGGCTAAATTTATCCATCAGGGTCCCATCACAAATAAATAGGGTGTTTTTTTTTTTGTAGTGATTAAGCTTTACCATCTATTTGCCTGTGGATAAAGGGGCAAGGAGGAACCTTTTATATTAATTAGCCCTTAGAAGTAATTCAAAGCAACATAAAGCTGAAAATTTAATTTTTCATTTTAAAAATAGTAGTTAGATCACCAGTGTCTAACTTATTACATAGGAGAGACACATTTTGGTAGACGCATGTAAAGAGGTAGAATTAAAAGAATGTATTTTTATTATGTAAATAGTTAAGCTATGCTGTAGTGCAGCTAGCAGGTGGAGCTAAGTTCATCTGTGAGCTTATATAAGACAATGCCTTGCTGATGCACTTCCTCTTTTGTCCTATAACATCAAACAAGCAGCAGCAGACTGAACTGGCCAGTCCCTTGGGGGAACATTGATGCCGTAGGGCTAGCTAATGGATAGCAAGGGCAAGTAAGTTCACTCCAGGGGGTATATTTATATAAGAGTAAAGTTAGAGATTTCAAGGTACGAAATCAACACTTTGGCACGCACTCCACAGGACTCCAGGTAACGGTAAAAAGGATTTTACTTTATTACACAAACAAATATCCACCTAACGCGTTTCGTATGTTACCACACGTAATCATGCCTATGATTACGTGTGGTAACATACGAAACGCGTTAGGTGGATATTTGTTTGTGTAATAAAGTAAAATCCTTTTTACCGTTACCTGGAGTCCTGTGGAGTGCGTGCCAAAGTGTTGATTTCGTACCTTGATGTCTCCCCTATGCTGAGGGTTCGGGGCGCAGCACCCGGACCACCGATCAGGAGCGGTGAGTGACCCACAAATTTACTTCATTGGGATATTTAAAGCGGAGGGCTTGGGGCTTATGCACCCGAGCCAATTTCAAACAGCGGTGAGCAAACTTGGATTAAATGTTTCAGCAGACCGCGAAGTAGAAGAACGTCCCAATACATAATCTTAATGATACGGCGAGTAGTTAGAGCGCTCCAGTCCTTAATTGTGTAAAAGTAAAGTTAGAGATTGCCACAGTGAAATTCCACCACTCTCCTTTCATTTCTATGGAATTTTGAAAGGTGTATTTATCAAAGGATGAACTTTCACCCATTGATAAATACTCCCATAGAAATGAATGGAGAGTGGCGACCTCTAACTTCACTCTTTGATAAATATACACCCCGGAGTGAAAGACAGAGAGGGCAAGCGAGCACTGACGGCCTTTTGTCCCAACAAAGAGTATTGGTTTTGGGTTAGAGCCCTCAGGTGTACACCAGAGAGGGAAGTGAGCGCTCAGGAGTAGGTTAGTGGAGAGCCTACATGAGAAGCCTGGGTGTTGTATGTGAGGACACCGCAGAGATCAGGGGTAATCAAACAGCTAACAACATTCCTGCTGGTGTATCTTCTCTAGGACAAGGGCCCTGTAGTCTTCAGAAGGGAAGAAAGCTGTGGTGTATGCGAGTAATTGATATTGTATGAAGAATACCCTTGTGGACAATCCGAGCCCCCGGCTGAGCTGCATGCTGTGTCCTGCAATAAAAGAAGTGTTTGAGTTCACCGCATTAACTGTCATTGTGACTTCTTTGTGGCAATTAAGGCCTACACCTAAACATCTGGGTGACGCACTTGCCATGGGTGCCCCCGTTTAAACGTGGATAGTGAAGGATCAACTTACCAGCAGGAGGCTGTTTTCAAACACCTAACCAAATGTATTCACACATAAGAGGATGCTTGTAATAACTGCAGATATTGTATCTGTGGAGGTATAGCCGTGCCTATGGATTCTTAAATGTTAAAGGAGAACTAAACCTCCCTCTACCAAAAGCCCCGTTAACTTTCAGGCATTGCCACCCTCCCATCTCCATCCCCGCAATGTGCATTAGTTTAAGGAAAAAAAAACCTATAATAAAAGTTGCCTTTTGATGGAGTGATCAAAAAAAAAGATGTTTGCTTTTAAACATGTAACCAGTAAATCTTACCTGCTGAGTGGTGGCTATGGGTTACTGCTCCTTGGCAAACTTTGTGTCTTTCATTACATAACCCTCACAGTGTATCAGGAAGTATTGGCATGTTCTTTGCTGGTTGAAAAAAAATGCACTATGTGCAGGGCCGGGCCAAGCAGTTAGGGCGCCCTAGCCAGCTACCTCCTGTGGCCGTTCGCCTGAACGCTTGCGAGCATGCCACCGAACTACTGCACACATAACCAGTAGCAGAGGAAGGGAGTGACGGGGAGGGGAGTGACAAAGAGGGGAGGGGCAAATGGGTGACAGGGAGGAGGAGGAGGAAGGGGAGAGCTACATAGGTGTATCAAACACGTAATAGGGGTAGGCGGAATACGTTTAATAGGTACCAGCCAAGCGCCCCCTTATAGTTGCGCCCTAGGCAGGTGCCTCTTCTGCCTACCCCTAGTTCTGGCCCTGACTGTGTGCCATTAGACTTTGTCATGTAAATCTGTCATATTTTATCAAACTGTGTATTGATTCCCTGATCACAGAGCTGTGTAAAATTCTGGTTTAAAATGTAGTGGCTGCTTGGCAAACGGTATTTATTACACAACATTTTCCATTTTACACACTTGACTTCTACTGGAAGTGGGCGTAACTAAATATTTACATCATAATGTAAGGAGATGTAGAGGGAGTAGTGATCTATTTTATATATATATATATATATATATATATATATATATATATATATATATATATATATATATATATATATATACACACACACAAAAGCTATGAATATCTTGTAAATTATATCCTTATAAATGGTGAGTTCTGATGTCATCAGTTTGTGTGACTATTTGTCACAAAATTTGGAAGTAAAAATGTTTTCCCCTTCCCACCACTAATTTGCATATGCAAATTAGCATTTGACCAAATCTTTCACAAAGGATTCCGGGGTACGGCTGAATCCAAAATAGTGGATTTGGACACAAAAGACCAGCAACCGCACGAGTGTGTGAAAATCATCCTATTCATGCAATAGGATACATATATATTAACAAATTTTGCTTCCCTCTAATCTGCTCCTAATCTGGTTGGTACTGTTTTTAGGTTTTAGTTCATGCCTAAAATGATGGTTTCTGAAAGCATCACTAGCAGAAAAATCCTGTTGAAGGCTTCACATAGTCAGCTGCCAATACTACCTCTGTATGTGAGAGTAGTGTTCATAGTCCACCTTGCTACTGAGAAGCCCTTTCAAAGTGGAAGTACTGAGTAAGCCACAGGCTCTCCAACAGGAAGGAGCGTAATATGACTGGGGAAAGTAGATCTTGCCGTGGCTAAAAGCTCCCCGACCCAACAATGTGTAAATAAGAACAAGAGGCATGTTCACAAGGTTTCAGGTTTATTAATGAAATAACACATATCATAAATGGGAGGACTATTGCCTGTCTTGGACGTGGAAACGATGGGTAGTCTAGCGTCTTTTATATTGTACAATATCAGCCAAGCCAGTTGCAAACTCCAGACATTGAAGGTCGAACAAAGACGCAGTATTTCAATATTTCAAGTATGCCTCGCCATAATTATCTGCTATGCAAAAGCCGCGTTTGGCTTGAAATAGCGTCTCAGCTGTCACTGGCTGGAACAAGCGTTCGCCTTTCGCGCCAACCTTTCCCCCCTAGTCATTCGCTATTACCTCAGGAAGTGGCGATGATGTCGACTTACTGTCAGGCGGAAGTTCTTCCAGTCTCTCTGAGCCCAGCTATTGGCTCGTTAGGCGAAGGAGTAGGGAGGGACTTCCGCCTGACAGTACCCGGCTCTCCCGGGGGTTCTTTCTACTGCGTCTGCCGCTGAGATTCAGGTGAGGTGGGCGTAATAAAGATGGCGGCGCCGGGGTTTAAGGGTGGAAGCCGGGTGACGGTGGGATATAGATATTATTAGAAAGAAAAAAAACGGGCCTGGGTGTCCTACGCCGCACACTACTGTAGTGTAATTGTTACAGACATGAGGTGTAGGAATCAGCCTGTATATGTGTAATTGGAAATAATTCTCTGTATACATTTAATATAGGAGGTCTTATTAGCTCGAAGATGCGATAAACATCCTAGCGCCCTGTAACTTATAAATAGCTTCTCGCTTTGTACCTTATTTCTCTCAAAAACAAATGCTGTTCTATTAATGCGTGTCTATTCTACCTGTATGTACATATACACCACTATTTGCTCTTTAGTCTGGTCGTTACTGTGTTTTGTGGATATTGCTGTGCTTAGATATACTTCTATGTATGTACCTTTGATCTTGTTTACATACATGGAATGTAAGGGATGTGTTTGGATTGTAACGTATATTCTTAAATGTACGTGAGATAATAAAAATATATATATATCTATCTATAGATATATATATATATATATATCTATAGATAGATAGATAGAGATATATATATATATATATATATATATATATATATATATATATATATATATATATAGCTATAGAGAGAGAGATGATAGATAGATATCGATAGATAGATATATATATATCTACCGATAGATATATATATATATATCGATAGATAGATCTATAGATATATATATCATGTTTTGGATATGATTATATGTAGATTTAGGTCAAATTCCTAGTACTAAGTATGCAGAATCTGCATGCAATCTGATTCAACCGTCTAAAAAAATAAATTCCAGAGTTGCAAAATGAGTAACAAGTTAAGCCAACCATATATGTACCAGCAAAAGCAGTATAGCTATGGTTGGAAACTTGGCAGACATTATAGTCCCATGTCTTTGTACTGGAGATATCCGTCAATCATGGATGGTATATCTTTGAACATTGATGCTGTGTAGTATCAGATCATCTGTGGTACACTGGCAGTTAAAGCGAAGATAAGCAGCAGCTCCCCTCTTCACTTGCTGTTCTAAACGTTTGGGCCATGTTTTGAACAAATAGAGCAATAGGAAGGTTGCCGGAATGTAAATGGCCACTCATATAATATCCCTTCTTTCAGCCACCAACTGATTAGTTAAATACTGAATATATATATAAAACAATATATTTTGAAAAATAAGGATATTATAAGTCACTAATATCTTCATATTTTTCAACAAGGGGTACTGTATTATAATACACAAGATTTAGTGAGTCATAACAAAAATGACATCAATAAGTTCTGTTTATAACTGATGACATCACTAGAGCCGTTTATATAGTGAATAAAGTACCCACTCTTGTAAAATTTAAGGATATTATAAGTTACCAAGGAGTTTCACGAACATACAAAAACACGAGGCCGAGTGTTTTTATACAGGTCATGGAACTCCGAGGTAACTTCTAATATCCTCATATTTTGCAACTGGGGGTACTTAATTATAATACACACGTTTTAGTGAGTCATGTGACAGAAATGACATCAAAACTCACTGTTTATAACTGATGACATCAGAACTCACCATTTATAAGGATATAATTTACAAGATATTCATGGCTTTTGTGTATTATATAGTGAATAAAGTACCCCCTATTGTAAAATATAAGGATATTATAAGTTACCAAGGAGTTTAATGACCATATAAAAACACAAGGCCGAGTGTTTTTATACAGGTCATGGAACTCCGAGGTAACCTCTAATATCCTCATATTTTACAACTGGGGGTACTTTATTTATTATAATACACAAATTTCAGTGAGTCATGTGACAGAAATGACATCAGAACTCACCGTTTATAACTGATGACATCAGAACTCACCGTTTATAAGGATATCATTTACAAGATATTCATGGCTTTTGTGTATTATAAGGCTATAATTTACAGAATATTCATGGCTGTTGTGTATTATACTGATATAAACCACTATGCCTGTGAATAGAAAGTGTGACATGCCACTGGCCTGCACTTTTTGATGGGGGAATTAGCGTTTGGTAGGCAGGTAGCGTAGGATTTTGGAGCTTAGAGACAGGGACACCAAGGTTTAGGACAAAAACACAGGTTTATTAAGCACTGGACATTCCCAACAAAAAGGCAACAGAAAAATGTTCAGGTTACAATTCAACTTCACTGTAGAACATGCAGGGTACAGTTCAGTAAATACACTGCAAAACATTCAGGGGTTTCCCCCCTCTCGTCGCTCACCATCAAGGGAAACTCTCACCCTCTTGCACCTTGAAGTATTTGGGCTTTACACTCAGCCCTGCTGGCTTACCCTCCTGGGACTCAGACTCACTAGCCTCTGCCAGTCCTTTCCTCTTTCTTTCCCCACAAGGGATTTAGGCTCCAACCTCTGGAACTCTCTTGCTGGCAGAAAAGATCCTTCTGCCCAGCTCTGTCTCTCGCAGCCCCTCACTTCCCTGGAGAGCCTTGAGCTATGCTCACACAGCCCTTTTACATGGTCAGGTAGATCCTCTCTCAGATGCCACTTAATTACCTGGCTGAGAGGAAATATTAACTCTACCTGGGCCAAGTATCCCTCTGCAACACCTATCTTGCAGTTTAAATGTACTCTTTTCCATGTACTTTCCAAACACCCTGTCACAAAAGGTACTGTGATCTATAGAATCAATGCTTAATTTACTTAGCCTGACAGGAACTTGTTGACTGCTAAAGATGGGCATGTGTGCAAACACAGTCCCATTCCAATATTTGTCTTTTTGATTCTAAGTTTTTATATGGAAGTACGTTAAATATCTTGTTAATGGTTAAGTCATTCATCCATCTAATCCTGGTGCAAATGAGACAGATTCATACTATGAATGCAGTCTTAGACGTACCACATAATGTTGCAATGATTTTAAATGTTTGGATTTACTTGTGTATGTTATGTATGTGATCAATCTGGCTGATAAGGGAAACTTGCCAACAGTGGGCCAGATTAAAATGACACATTTGTAATGCAATTGTTGCCTCTTGTGCAAGAAAATTATCACAGTGAACTGACCAGGAAACCAGTATTGTATGTATTTTAAGGAACTGTACATCTATTCTTATCAAAGTAAACTTTTTTTTCGGTGGTATCCCTCTGGATAAAAAAAAGTATCCGTTTGAACACCAGGCTTTTGGCTGGGATTTTTTTTTTGCCTTTTGGCATCTATTCTTGCTGCCAAGTTGTATATCATGTGGGAGTATACTGTGAGATGATGTCTTGGAGTCTTAATATTAATAATAATAATAACAATAGTAATACCTTTCCAAAATCTTACTGATTAGTTGATGACTGATCAGTGCATCATAGTAACTTGCTTTTGGTTGGCAAGCTATTTGTTATTGGTCTAGACATAAATGGGAGATGCATGTGTCACAAAGATTAGTTTATAAGCATTCACAAAGACACTGTATTTATTTGCTGTCACTTAGCACACAATTTGAACTACGTAAAGACCAATTGTTTTTTGGCGTTATGTCTTTTAACGATAAAAAGTATCCTGTAAGGCTTCCATGTGGCCACTTTTAGAAGTAATGAAGTTGACACCTATACATGCATGGTATGATGTTTGCTATCATCTGTAAGGGGAAATGATTTGAGACAAAATACCTGGTTTTCAATGTAAGATATTCTTTTATTTTTTTTAATGTATATGACCATGGGTTTTAATAAACCTGTTCATTGATCTTGAGAGATGGGGGGGGGGGTCTGCCATTTACTTTTAGGAGCATATTTACCAAAATGTGATAACTCAGCACAGAAAAACTCACTCACTTTCTATTCATTCCTATGGGATTTTTTTAATCGTATTTATCAGTGCAGTTCACCATTTGATAAATATGCTTTTAAAATTCCCAATAGGAATGAATGAAAGTGAGTGAGGTTTTTCTATGATGAGTTCTAATCTCATATTTTGATAAATCTGCCCCTACATTTCTATTCTGTTCAACGACTTTATACAAAATAGGTGTCTACGGTATTTAAAAAAAAAAATAAAGCCAAGCAGGTCAGTGTGTTATTATACAGAAATATATTTTGTTTATGCTATTAGTATTTTTGATTACATCTGGCTACTTCTGTATATTTAGTTGAATTTATACATTATTATGAGGGATACTGCCTGCTTTAAGCACTAAGTTAGTAACATACTTAAGTACTTTTCTTCAGCAGCAGAGATGTTTAACGACTGTTGATGTAGTAGATATAAATAACCATCTGTTGGCACATCTATCATCTGATTTTGTTATTTGGGCTTGGTCTATGTTGACACTTTACAAAATGGTCATTCTTTGCCATGTTGTTAAGGCTTGTCATCGGTTTGAAACTTAATTAACTCTCTCATGCCAGTACTCTTCCTCCTTTCCTAAGATGTACAAAAAGAAAAAGCTTTACACTTTTGTAATGGAAAACAGAATGTACATGGGACTTTGTTATACAAATACATGGTGAATTTTTTTGCATGGACTATCCTCCCATTATTAAATTGTGTTTAATCTGTGGTGCCTGGGCATAAATTAGTGTGTTAAGGGGGTTGTTCACCTTTAATTAAACTTCTAGTATGATGTAGATTGTAGAGAGTAATATTCATTTTTTATTATTTGTGTTTTTTTAGCTTTTTATTCAGCATCTCTCCAGTGTGCAATTTCAGCAATCTAGTAGCTAGGGTCCAAATTACCCTAGCAACCATGCACTGATTTGAATACGAGACTGGACTATGAATAGGAGAGGGCCTGAATAGAAAATGAAGTAATGAAAATAGCAATAATGGTAGTTTTGTAACCTTACAGAGCATTTGTTTTTAGATGGGGTCAGTGACCCCTGTTTGAAAGCTGGAAAGTCAGAAGATGAAGGCAAACAATTAAACAGATATAAAAAATAAATAATGAAGACCAATTGAAAAATTGCTTAGAATTGGACATTCTGCAACATACTAAAAGTTAACCAAAAGGTGAACCACCCCTTTAAAGTTCAGCAGACTGCACATTTTCCTCACCTGATATTTTCTTTTTTTCTAAATAGCAAATCCGTTTTTTAACATATTGTGAGCTTCTGGTAGTGAAACCCAAGGCCACAGCACAGATTTCAGCACAGAAATTGAGACCGACACAGCCGTTCACTTTTAAACTGCAATTTTTTCTGACTTTTATTTGGGCACAAACACAAATCTTCAGCCCACTGGCTTCACATAGAGGGTAACATATCCATATCTGTCTCAAAGGTATTATACACGTTTCAACAAATAAGCTGTAGCTAAGTACCTGTTATAAAACAATGTTTATCACTTAAAGTCCTATTTCTAAGAAAGATCTGAAGCTCCAAAGACCCCACACCACCTCCTCTGTAGATACCCAACCTCCTCTGTAGATATCCAATGTATTTTTCTTTGCTTACCTCTATGTCTGGGACACTGGATGTTTGCACTAAGTGGTCTCTGCAACTGCGCGTGTGCAGTATCATTTTTCACTTCGTATTGGATGCAGCTATAATGTCAGGATGTACTAAAGAAATGTGTGCCAATTTTGCCCTTTCAGCACATGCTCAGATCTTTAAAGGGGAAGGAAACCTAGTTGGCGCAAAAACCCTCCCGTGTGTTGCCCACCCTCCCTCCCTCCTCCCCCCTGGCCTACCCGTCCCGCTGGGCAAATGCCCCTAACTTGTTACTTACCCTGCTGCGCAGGTCCAGTCCAGGGAGTTCACAAACGACATCTTCTTCCACGCGATCTTCTTCCTGCTTTGAATGGTGTTTTGGCGCATGCGCAGTAGGAGCATTTCGCCGGTACGGATCTACTGCGCATGCGCCAAAAGTCACGAAGTACTTTTGGCGCATGCGCAGTAGATCGTACTGGCGAAATGCTCCTACTGCGCATGCGCCGGTCAAAGCAGGAAGAAGATCGCGTGGAAGAAGATGTTGTCTGTGAACTCCCTGGACTGGACCTGCGCAGAAGGGTAAGTAAAAAGTTAGGGGCATTTGCCCAGCGGGACGGGTAGGCCAGGGGGGAGGAGGGAGGGTGGGCAACACACGGGACGGGGGGAGGGTTTTTGCGCCAACTAGGTTTCCTTCCCCTTTAAGACAGGATGCTGCTCTCTCTAGGTGGGGCTTAAAAATGGTGGCGCACAAACTTATGGTAGATGTGGATTAGTCTCTTAATCAGTGGTCCCCAACCAGTGGCTCGTGAGCAACATGTTGCTCACCAACCCCTTGGATGTTGCTCCCAGTGGCATCAAAGGAGTTTATTTTTGAATTCCTGGCTTGGAGACAAGTTTTGGTTGCATAACAACCAGGTGTACTGCCAAACAGAGCCTCCTGTATGCTGCCAGTCCACATAGGGGCTACCAAATAGCCAATCACAGCCCTTATTTGGCATCCCCATAGACTTTTTCATGCTTGTGTTGCTCGCCAACTCTTTTTTTTTTTAAAGCACACAACCATAATAGTGGTTCTGTAGTCAATAACAACATGAACACAATAAAATCATGTGTTGTCTCCAACATATATATTCAGAGAGCAAAACATGTGGCAAGCATCATGCCATGCATAATATCACAGTAGGTCTATACAAGCAGAATAGATCACAAATGCATGCCATTTTTAATGTTTTGGGTCCCAAGTGTGCCTATGGGTCTCTAGATTCCTTTGTATGACTTATTTTAATAACATGGGTCTCCTGAACATTTGTTATTTCTAAAAGCTCAGAAACATTGTTTTGTCATTGATTCTATCTATTGTTAATTCTGGGCTGAAAATATGGCCTTCTGATGCCTTCCCTCCATGCACGTATTAAAGGGGTTGTTCACCTTCCAAACACTTTTTTCAATTCAGTTGTTTTTAGATTGTTCCCCAGAAATAATGACTTTTTTTCAATTACTTTCCATTATTTATTTTTTAAGTTTTTTCAAAATCTAAGTTTAAAGGTGAATGTTCGTGTCTCTGGTGTTTGAGTTGATACATTTCTCAGCAGCATCTCTGGAGTATTAGCAACTATTGTATAAATTCTAACAGCTGCCTGTAATGAAACCCAGAGATTCTGCTCAGCAGGGACAAATATAAGAAATGTATCAACTAAATGTATCCATTTGGAACAGTTTACAGGATCGGCGACCCCCCCTCCCAGAGCTGCTTCAGAAGGAGAGAAATGACACTTTACACTTCAATATTAGAAAAACGGTCACACATAGAAAATAGAAAGTCATTGGAAAAAGTCATTATTTCTGGTGATCTATCTGAAACCAACTAGTTGTTTGAAGGTGAACCACCCCTTTAAGTGATTAAGAAATAAGCCAGTCAGTAACTGACATTCTGCGTCCCCAGTGCAGTGTGAATGCATTGTCAGAGTTTTTTGGAACACTGTGGGCAAATTTTAGTTTTGTAACAAGGTAATATTTCTGCATGTGTCTAATTTTTGGACTGTTCATATTCAGAGTATGGGTCAGTACTGGAGATCTTTTGAAACTTGAAATGCTTATTGGAATTTTGCTTAGACCTGTTATTGTACTTTGCTTGGCTGTGAAGGGAACTTTTCCAAGAAAGGAAAGTTGGACAGTATCCAGTATGTGCCTGAATATTTTACCATATTTATATTCTTGTATTATTATTACTACTTCTTTTAAAAAGAAAAGTTCTAATTCCCCATATTATCTTTGGAATAGTTAGTCACTCCCTCTTCAACATTCCATATAGTAGAATGAAGTCTGGACTATAGGATAAAGCATTATTTATTAATAAAAAGTAATTTTACCTGCAATGCTCTATAATATGTGTAAACAACCATTAATGCAGTAAGTAAAAGTTTTGAAGAGCGGTAGAAAATACCTTACAAGATCTTATAACCCACTTTCCAAAAAGCTGGGACACTATGTAAAAAGAGTGGGTTAATACAGAAAACTTTTAACCCCCCTCAGTTTAACTGCAAATAGTACAAAGACAAAATATCAGATGTTGAAACGAAGACATTTTATAGCTTCCTGGAAAAATATTGTTTTGAATTTGATGCCATCTACACGTTTCACAAAAGTTTGGACAAGAGCAACACATTTCGTCATGCACGGTACATAATATTATTAAAAGATACCAGAATGTGAAGAAATCTTTGCATGCAAGTGACAAAAGCCAATATATGATGACTGTGATCTTTGGGTTCTCAATCGGCGCTGCAGTAATAACAGACCAAAATCTGTAGTGTTAATCACTGAATGGTCTCAGTAATACTTCTGTCTGTAAACATAGTACGTTGCTTCCAACTTGCAAGATAAAACCCTACCTGCAAAAAAAGAACATATACAAACAAAAAAAATACTGCATAAACATGATTCAGAAGTGTCCCTGCTGTCTCTGAGACCAAACTTATTTTGTGGACTAAGGGGAATTTAAAACCTCTAATATTGTCTGACAAATCAAAAATGTAAATTCTTTTTGGAAATGATGAATCTCATGTCCTCTGGGCTGAAGAGAAGGATCATCCAGCTTGTTAGGAGTACACCATTTAAAAACCAACATCTGTGATTGTAAAGGGGCACTTAGTGTGCTTGACATGTGAAAATTCACTCAGACAACACTAATTTACTAAAATGCAAACTTGGTCCAGGGAGCCAAACGCTGGCGAATTTTCTCTAGCATTACGTCGGCAATCCAAGAGAAGATGTACTAGCTTTCAATTATGTCTAGGGAAACTTCGTTAGAGGTCTTCGCTCTGGCTAATTTGCATACAACTGGAAATTATAAAGTTTAATGGACGTATATGTTACAGCAAATACATTACATTACACAAGTCCAGGGAACCTTAATGAAGAAAATAGAGTTGTTATAATGCCCTACACATGAGCCCACTCTATAGTTTATGTTCCGTATGTTAGAAAATGTATTGGGGAACCTGGTTACCCAAAAAACATTTTTAAGGACTTTTGCAGGCTATCACTCTGAAAAAAGGAAAAGACGCCAGCGTTTTTTGGGACTTAGAAAATGTTTCCACTATAAATTGTCCTATGCACTCCATTGCACTTCGCCTGGTCTAAGCTGGCGAAGGCAAGTCTGTCGTGATAACGTTCAGTAAAATCTTAGTGAATTTGTGGAGTTACGTCTATTCGCCAGAGCGAAAATAGTCTGGCGGTAGAGTGCGAAGCAGTGATAGCGTCTATCTCCTTCGCTAGCTGGATAACAGGTCCCATACCTGTGCTATGCATGTGCGAGTTCAGTTCTGCACTGGTTGATCCAATCATGTCATCATCTAATATACACTATATTGAATGTAAATATTACGAACAAACCTTATTTTGCCTTATAGCAGCCTTCCTTGTTCTCTTAGATATATTTATTATTTTATTCTTCACTCTTCTCTTTCGTCTGTAATGATGCTTTCTTTCTAATGATTTTTTCTGGCCTTGTCTCAGCAGTTGCCTGTTGCTTGTTTCATAATCCTTATTACCTCCTCCGAAGTCCTTTGTCCTTGTATAAAAATCAGCATGATGGTGTGGCATAATATAAAGGCTGAAAAGGGGAAGCAATGGTGACAGAAGATAGTCTGTGGCCAGCAGAAATATTACCTTGAATTAAGTTTGATGTATAAAAAATGTTAATGTCCTTTTTTTAACATGTTAATTATCTTTTCAATCTTAGGCATTTTAACTAATAGGATTTACATCACCCATCAGGATCAATTCACATGCGATTTGGAAATCTCCAGCATTTTATCATCATATGGAGGTTTAAGTAACTTGTTAAAGGAAGTTTTGGCACTGAAAGACATTTTATTAGGGGGAAAAAAACCACAAAATGTCTTCAAACAGGAGTCAAAATCCACATGGACTGAAACAGATTGGCTTGGACCAAATATGGGATGACCTGCGGGCCGGGATCCAACAAGTTTATACAAGACAGAGCATGGCAAAGTCCAGATATATGGAACTCTATACGTATCCTTAATGAAACCCCCCTTTACGTTTGCACACCTTCTGCAAGATGCATAATCGATTGATGATCTACTGCTAAGTATTAATGTTATTGTCACTTAAGCAGTCTAGGTGAACAGTAATTGGTGACTAATTACTGTAGTTAAAAATCTATTTGTTTTGGGTGATTGAGGTTAATACTGTATACTTTTTAATGGCCTTGTTCGTTGGGGAACACATGAGTTTTTTTTTTACTCCAACGGACTACATTTCAAATAATCTAAATTGAAACTTGTCTACTGATAGTACTATAGATTTTGCTTGGTGTGACCTGTTTGTGATTGCTGTTCTATAACCCCCATTTCCAAAACACTTATTCTAGTGGTTTTAGAAACCAAGACTAAACGCGCATTCTCTAAAACCATTGTTGTTGTACGATGTGCTAAAATATGTGTGCCTCTAAAAACCTCTAAAAATTCAAGGTTTTTGGACAAATCCTAGCAGAAAAAAATCAGATATCCTCTAAAAGTCCAAATTAATCAACTCCCATTGACTTCTATAGGACCTCGACGACTTTTACTTGGAGAATTTTTGCATTATAGGTTATTGTGGTTTTTACACTGGGAGGCCCATTTATCAAAGGTCGAATTTGAATTCTTGTGAGTTTTTTTTAACTTCACTAATTTAAAATGTGCTAAATATTCGATTAGGGGGATATTTAAGAAATAAATTGTATATCTAAAACTCAAATGAATATTACCAACCCGAAAAGTCAAATCAAATTAGACTAAACTCAAATCGAGTTTTTTCTTCAAATTGGTCACAGGACCTCTTCCAGTGACTTATACATGAACTCTGCAGGTTTAAGGTGGCGAATAGTCGATTTTGGATTAATCCCAGGGTATGGGTTGGATAAATCTCAAAATTTTAATTAAAATTCTAATCAAGTTTGGATAATTCCCAATATGAATTTATGAAATTGTGAGTTTTAAATTCGTCCCTTAATAAATCTAATTCATAGGGCTTTTAAGAATCCACATTTTCTTTCGAGATTTGTGGAAAAAATTTAAATTTGATTGTTAGTTAATGGGCTCCTCAGTGTAAAATGTAAATAGGAAAATGGGGTGATTTGCAGATTTTAACCCTATATTTCATTGCAAATAGTACATACAGTAGATAACATTTCAAATGTGGAAACTGCGAAATGTTATTGTGTCTGAGAAAATATTTGCTTGTATTTAATGCTAGCAACACGTTTCAAAAAAGTTGAAATCAGTAAAGTCTCAAAGTTTTGTAATGCTACGAAGAGCATCCAATAGATGCTGGGTCTCTCAGAAGTAAAATGGTAAACCACTCAGTACAAGGGCAAACATTGCAGCAATTGAAGAATAACATTTGTCTATGTAAAATTTAAAAGAATTTGGGCATTTCATTATGTACAGTACATAAAATCCTTAAATGCTTCAGAGAATCCAGAGAAATCTCTGTGTACAAGGGAAATGGCCGAAAGCCAATAATGGATTACTATGATAGTCAAAACTACTGGCCGGGCTCCGTAATACTTCCGAAAACCATTTTGTTCATCTGGTGATGTTTGACACTCCAACCACAAATGCAAGTTAAAACTATTAGGGATGCACCGAATCCAGGATTCGGTTCAGGATTCGGCCAGGATTCGGCCGTTTTCAGCAGGATTCGGATTCGGCCGAATCCTTCTGCCTGGCCGAACCGAATCCTAATTTGCATATGCAAATTAGGGGCGGCAAGGGAAATTGCGTGACTTTTTGTCAGAAAACAAGGAAGTAAAAATGTTTTCCCCTTCCCACCCCTAATTTGCATATGCAAATTAGGGTTCGGATTCGGTTCGGTATTCGGCCGAATCTTTCAAAAAGGATTCGGGGGTTCGGCCGAATCCAAAAAAGTGGATTCGGTGCATCCCTAAAAACTATACCATGCAAAGAAGAAACCATGTATAAATATAATCAGAAACACAGCCTCCTTCTCTGTGCTCCAGCTCATTTAAGATAAGACCATCTGACATTCTATAAGTGCACAGATCAAAAACCACGATCAGTGATAGTGTGCGGGGTTCATTAGTGTACATGGCATGGAGTAGCTTGCACATTGTTCAGAATTAATTATGCCTTTTCAATCTATTACATATACAGGTTTTGTAACAACATATACAGCTATGGGACCTGTTATCCAGAATGTTCTGGACTTGGTATTTTCCAGATAACTGATATTTCCGTAATTTGGATCTTCATATCTTCAATTATACTAGAAAATCATATAAACCTTAAATAAACCCAATAGGCTGGCTTTGCTTCCAATAAGGATTAATTATATCTTAGTTTGGATCAAGTACTAGCTACTGTTTTATTGTTACAGAGAAATCATTTTAAATATTTGGATAAATCATATTATTCAAATATTTGTCACATTATGATATTACTATATCAGGCAAGAGTGGGTCAACGTTTTCCTTTCAAAATTATAGTTGTTTGTTTCCTCAGTTCCCAAATACTTACAGATTAGAGCAAGAGGTGATGCAACACAATTTGAAACATGCCCCTGTCCCAACTTTGCTGGTATGAAATTTAAAAAATAATTAATTTCTCCTTTTTAAACATGTGAAACTATTAGCAATTAAATATAGTGTTTAAATGCTATGCAAATCATTATATCTTAATGTCCCAATATATTTGAAAACAGCGTTTTTTTTATACGTTTAGAGTTGATTAGGAAAAAATGTCATAGACCTTTCCCTGCATTTATGTATATTCGTCAGGAATACAGTCATGGCAAAGGCATAATGACTGACATAAAAACCTAAATAGTCTTACAAATTTTACATAAGAATTTCAATAAATGGAAATATAGAATATTTCATCCACAAGATCAATATATTCAAAGTATAGTAAACCATAGATGTAATTTATTACAGTATCATACATATAGTTAAGATAAAATCATATGTATCCAAGCTTTCCTAATAGATTTTACAAAGCTCACTTCTATGCTGTTAAAAGAAGGTTTAATATCTGTGGATGTTGGACTTTTTTAGTTCAAATCCAACATAGAGGATAAACCTTTGTTCATGCCCCGTACCACCATAGTTTGCAAGGTTACCATTATAGGAAAGCATCAGCCATTTAATCAAAGTTCCATCAACACCAGAAAATAAATGTTGACTCCAAATCTTACCCAAATAGACCTTCTTTATCGGCTTTTTGGGTATCTAGGAAAGTAATATCCTGAAACCACACCTTATAGGATATGAAAAAACAAATAAAATTACTTATGATGGTCTTCTAAGCAATATTTTTGGTTTTAACGCTAAGCGTTTGAGTCGCTAATATGAATTTTGTAACCACAATGCCACCTACTTGTCTATTCAAGGAGAATATATTTAGAAGGAAACAAATCAGGAAAGAGATCAGAAACCACAGATGACCTTTCTTGTGTATTTCTTATGCAGTGCAACATCAGAACAGTCTGAAGAACTTCCCAGCAGGTGGCACTGCTGCTACAGATTGATTATATTTGCAGTTTATAAACATCTTAACAGCTTTGAAATTTTTTTTCGGCATTTCAGAGATGGTGGATTTTCGGATTCAGCCTTTTTGCTGTGACGAGCTTTAATAAATCTCAGTTTTGCCCCAAAAAGACCGACTGGAGTTTCGTAAATAAAAACTTCGTAAATAACTCCCTTGATGAGTAATAAGCTCAGCTTTTTCTAACATTAGCATTATAGTTTTCTCAAATTCCACCATGGATGTAAGTTGATAACTTTTTTTTTTTTTGGTAAGAACCATAAGTAGAGACTTGGGTAATGTGCCCTCTTATTTATCTAATTTTAGATTTTACAGATGTTGTATTTATGAACAATATTGTGGTGGTATTGGGCAAATTATATCTGTGCACAGACTAGGTACTTACAAAACCAAGCTGTAAATCTTTTTATCTGGCTGCCATCCATGTATTATTCATAGAAGATGTTAAATATTTCTGCCCTGAGCAGCTGCACAGACATAAATATCACAGTTTGAATGATATTAATGGATTTGCACTACAGTATAATATTCTATTGCTTGGTATGTTATGCGAAGAATTCGTCTAACCATGTTATTCCTCTAAAATCTTGTTGAGTAAGACCATCCCCCAATGGTTTAAAATGGTTTGCTGAGAGATAAATGTAGGACTATTTCATTTTAGGTTGCTGTTTGGGGGGGGGGGGGTTGTAGCTCTCAAAATGCTGATGGTACATAGGGTTTGTTTTTCATGTCACTGAAAAGTGTAAGAAATCACCTGGTTTGGGTGCACCTAAATGAGCCCATACTGGTGATTTTTACCCCAAAAGAGCATTTCTGGTGGCATGAGGTAATATCAGAGGCTTTATACCTAACTAATCTCCCTGTGTGTCATCAGACTTTTGGCACCCAAATAAATGTTTGGGGGATGGGGTGACATCCAAGAAGACCAAAAACTTTGAGTCTCTATTACAGGTATGGGACCTATTATTCACAGTGCTCGGGACCTGGGGCTTTCTGGATAACGGGTCTTTCTGTAATTTGGATCTTCACACCTTAAGACTACTGGAAAATCATGTAAACATTAAATAAATCCAATAGGCTCATTCTATTTCCAATAAGGATTAAATATATCTTAAATAAAGGAATGGGTGCGGCTCACCAAAAGCCTTTGTTGGTTTAATTCCACGGGTTATCCTGTGTTCGATATCCCAAATCAATGTATCAATAATGCAGTTGGTTGTGGAACAAACCCAAGGCAGCAAGTTGACTGCAATACTCTTTATTGTTCCACAACCAACTGCATTATTAAATATATCTTAGTTTGGATCAAGTACAAGCTACTATTTTATTATTATTATAAATAAAAAGAAAATAATTTAAAAAAATGTGGATTATTTGATTATAATGGAGTCTATGGGACATGGTCTTTCTGTAATTCAGAACTTTCTGGATAATGGGTTTTCGGATAACGGATCCCATACCTGTATAAAATATTTCTAAAGCTGGACCTCTGTTTACTGTGCTTTATGCTTTTTATGATTAATGAATGTTTTATGTTTTCAGTTATTAGGTTTGCCTTTTCTGTGTTTTCCTTAATATACCCTTTCAGACATGTTTATAACTACTGCACCAGTGTGCACCAGTCTAACCAAGCACGGGGAGCTGGAGTACCACCATCAAAATCTAAAAAAGGCCAGACTCCTGGAGGTGCCCAGTTTGTTGGTCTGGAGCTGTACAAAAGGCTAAAGGAGTTCCTGAAGAATTACTTAACAAATCTGCTAAAGGTAAGTTCTCTATGAGGCAAATCAATATAAACAACATGGAAAACTTTATTATACCGGTACTTCATAAAGTAATATAATGTTTTATTTGCTGTATACATAGTGGTGTGAAAAATTGTTTGCGCCCTTCCTGATTTCTTATTCTTTTGCATGTTTGTCACACTTAAATGTTTCTGCTCATCAAAAACCGTTAACTATTAGTCAAAGATAACATAATTGAACACAAAATGCAGTTTTTAAATGAAGGTTTACGTTATTAAGGGAGAAAAAAAACTCCAAATCTACATGGGCCTGTGTGAAAAAGTCATTGCCCCCCTTGTTAAAAAATAACTTAACTGTGGTTTATCACACCTGAGTTCAATTTCAAAGGTTATAAAGCCATTTCTAAAGCTTTGGGACTCCAGCGAACCACAGTGAGAACATGGAACATGGAACAGTGGTGAACCTTCCCAGGAGTGGCTGGCCGACCAAAATTACCCCAAGAGCGCAGAGACAACTCATCCGAGAGGCCACAAAAGACCCCAGGACAACATCTAAAGAACTGCAGGCCTCACTTGCCTCAATTAAGGTCAGTGTTCACGACTCCACCATAAGAAAGAGACTGGGCAAAAACGGCCTGCATGGCAGATTTCCAAGGCGCAAACCACTTTTAAGCAAAAAGAACATTAAGGCTCATCTCAATTTTGCTAAAAAACATCTCAATGATTGCCAAGACTTTTGGGAAAATACCTTGTGGACCGACGAGACAAAAGTTGAACTTTTTGGAAGGTGCGCGTCCCGTTACATCTGGCGTAAAAGTAACACAGCATTTCAGAAAAAGAACATCATACCAACAGTAAAATATGGTGGTGGTAGTGTGATGGTCTGGGGTTGTTTTGCTGCTTCAGGACCTGGAAGACTTGCTGTGATAGATGGAACCATGAATTCTACTGTCTACCAAAAAATCCTGAAGGAGAATGTCCGGCCATCTGTTCGTCAACTCAAGCTGAAGCGATCTTGGGTGCTGCAGCAGGACAATGACTCAAAACACACCAGCAAATCCACCTCTGAATGGCTGAAGAAAAACAAAATGAAGACTTTGGAGTGGCCTAGTCAAAGTCCTGACCTGAATCCTATTGAGATGTTGTGGCATGACCTTAAAAAGGCGGTTCATGCTAGAAAACCCTCAAATAAAGCTGAATTACAACAATTCTGCAAAGATGAGTGGGCCATTCCTCCAGAGCGCTGTAAAAGACTCGTTGCAAGTTATCGCAAACGCTTGATTGCAGTTATTGCTGCTAAGGGTGGCCCAACCAGTTATTAGGTTCAGGGGGCAATTACTTTTTCACACAGGTTTGGATTTCTTTTCTCCCTTTTCTCCCTAAATAATAAAAACCCTCATTTAAAAACTGCATTTTGTGTTTACTTGTGTTATCTTTGACTAATAGTTAAATGTGTTTGATGATCAGAAACATTTTGTGTGACAAACATGCAAAAGAATAAGAAATCAGGAAGGGGGCAAATAGTTTTTCACACCACTGTACATACATACATACATACATACATACATACATACATACATACATACATACATACATACATACATACATACATACTGGGGCATTATTCAGTCTGGCACTGACACTACTGCTACTACTACTACTACTACTGTGGAACTGCAAGCTTATACCCAATGTTGTAGAGCAGCTGTGGTGACCTAACTACCAGGTGCAGTTTACTAGTGGTTCAGTTGTTCTGCAGCTGCTTATCTGACACCAACTCTATTCTAATCATGTTCTATACCAGTGGCTTGCAAGCAATAGGTTTCTCACCAACCTCTTGGATGTTGCTCTCAATGGTCTCAAGGCTGGTACTTTTTTTTTTTTTTTTTTAATTCTTTGCTTGGAGGCAAGTTTTGGTTGCATAAAAACTGGGTGTACCCCCAAATAGAGCCTCCTGTAGGCTGCCAGTCCACATAGGCTACAAAATAGCCAATCACAGCTGTTATCTGGCACCCCCATGAACTTTTTGCAAGTTTGTGTTGCTTCCCAGCTGTTTTTACATTTGAATGTAGCTGATGGGTATAAAAAGTTGGGGTTCACTATTCTATACAGTTAGGAGTACAGAATAGCACCAGAGTGCATTGTTTTGTTTCGCTGGTCTTTTTTTTTTTATCTTGTGTATTAGACAGGTTTTATGTTTCAAAACCTATTGCTAAAGCTGTTTTGGGTTCTAATAAGAGAAAATAACAAAGGATTTTTTTTAAAATATTTTCATTTGGAATTATTACTGTATAAAAGACCATTGAAACAGTTTTGGGGGATATAATTTTATTAATATGTTCTCCTCAGGATGGAGAAGATTTAATGGATGAGAGCGTACTGAAGTTTTACACACAGCAATGGGAAGATTACAGGTTTTCAAGTAAAGTGCTAAATGGAATCTGTGCGTACCTCAACCGACATTGGGTTCGCCGTGAGTGTGATGAAGGTCGCAAAGGAATATATGAAATATACTCTGTAAGTTGGACCCTATTTTCTTAGAAGATCTCTTACAACAGGTTGCTTGCTAGTAGAACAATTAATTCAACTGCTAAAAGTTTCTTGACATGTTTTTGTTCCTTCCTTCTAGCTGGCCTTGGTGACATGGAGGGATTGTCTGTTTAAGCCTTTGAATAAGCAGGTAAATCTCCAGCCCTTGTTAGACAGTCATACTTAGGGGCACATTTACTAAGGGTCAAAGTGAATTTTCGAATTCAAAAAATTTGAATTTCGAAGTAATTTTTGGGTACTTCGACCACCGAATAGGCTAAATTCGACTTCGATTTGAATTGAAAATACTTTGAATATTCGACCATATGAAAATCGAAGTAGGGGCACATTTACTAAGGGTCACAGTAAATAAGAAGTGAATTTTCAAATTCAAAAACTTCGAATTTCGAAGTAATTTTTGGGTACTTAGACCATCAAATAGGCAAAATCCGACTTCGACTTGAATTGAAAATACTTAGAATATTTGACCATTCGAAAATCGAAGTACTGTCTCTTTAAAAAAACTTTGACTTCACCACCTTAAACCTGCCCGAATTGCTATGTTAGCCTATGGGGACCTCCTAGAACCTATAGCCAACATTTGGCTAAGTTTTTAGAATTCAAAGGTTTTTTTTGAAAATCGATCGATTAAATCATTAGAATTCTATGATCAATCGAACGATTTTAATTCAATCGCAAACTGCTAAATGTAATCAAAAAAAAAAAACTTTGACTATCGAATTCGATGGTCGAATGTCGAAGTTTTAGCACTTCGAAATTCGACCCTTAGTAAATGTGCCCCTTATTGTTCATGAATGTTATTTTTGGGGGGCAGGTTTATCAAGGGTTGAATTTATGGGAATTTTTAAAAACTGCCATAAATGCGAAATTCAACTGATCAAAATATATTTAAAAAATCTAATTTTCAAAACTCTGGTTAATAGAATCAACCCTAAAACTTGAATTCAAATCAAATTCGATGCGAGTTTTAAAAAGTGGATTCGAGTTTTTTCTCCCAAAGAAACTCGAATGTCAGGAATGGCTGCAAATTGATCCGAGGACATCTCCCATTGACTAAAGGTCCCCATAGACGCAAAGATTTTCTTGCCGAACGACCGATGTTAGCGAAGTCTGGCCAATCCTTCGAAATTATCGTGCGGTTAATGAGATTCGAACGATCGTAGATCTTGCGATTTTTCAGCCGACATCTGTCAAAAATAGATCAGCCAGGTTAAAAAATCTTTATTGGTCCCAGTGCAATCTATCTATGTTTGCAGAGACAAGCAGACCGCTACCCTTTGTTTTCCTGGCAAATGGTCTTTTTAGTTGATGGACAATTTGTACGATCATATGATCGTTTCGAGATAATCGTGGTCTCACGATGACGATCGGATCTTTTTAAAATCTTTACATCTATGGTAGGGATGCAACGAATCCAGGATTTGGTTCGGGATTCTACCTTTTTCAGCAGGATTAGTTTTCGGCCGAATCCTTCTGCCCGGCCGAACCGAATCCTAATTTGCATATGCAAATTATGGGCGGGGAGGGGAATCGCGTGACTTTTTGTCACAAAACAAGGAATGTGTTCCCCTTCCCATCCCGAATTCGGTTCGATATTCGGCCGAATCTTTCGCAAAGATTCGGGGGTTCAGCCGAATCCAAAATATGAGACACTAACTTCAGATAGAGACACTAACTTTTCCGGTATATATGTCATGGTAGAAAGGCAAAACATTTGCTGTTTCCCCATTCCTTCCCCTTAATGTTAATTTTTGCTGTTACTTTTACCATTCACTGCAGCAAATAGTAAGCAATAGACACGGAAAGCTGAAAAGGAAATGAATGCCAGTGATGCAGATATGTTGTACTTCATGTTGCTATGTTCAGAAATCTTTTGGCAAAATCTAATTCTGGGGTTCCCCCCCCCCCCGCTCTGACCCTCAGTGTGGTGCTTACACAATGTTCTATGCGAAGGGTAACTGAGGTGTTTATTCTCTTATTATCTCTTACTATCTTCAGTAGTGATATGTGGTGTCATTGTTAATGCTACACTTTCAAGTTGTTAAACACTGTTTTCGTCTCTCTTTTATCCTACACATATTTTTTGTCTCTCACCTACACATGCATTTATGTATAACAAAAATGTCATTAAAGGTAAATACAACAAAGTATTTTTGTGACTTTTTTTGGTCTCTTTCACAAGGTAACCAATGCTGTGCTGAAACTGATTGAAAAAGAACGAAATGGTGAAACAATAAACACCAGGCTTATAAGTGGAGTAGTGCAATCTTATGGTAAGTGCAGTGTTGATCTTTATGTATTCGTACATCAGCTAATGCATAAATAACCTAACAACATGTGACTTTCTCTCCCTTTCTGTCTATTATAATTATTTTTCTCCTTTTCTTGTGACGTTTTGCAAATATTTTTGCCATATACATGTGTTTTGTTCTTCTAACCCTTCATCAAAGACAAATTGCAATCAATTTTTCCCTCCTGTGAGTTAAGTAATACTGGTCCTCTTTTAGGATTATATTGCCATTAACTCATAAGGGGGTGTCTCTTCTATCCAGTCACCCTCATGGCATGTGTATCAGCTAACAAGGGAATCAACAAACAAGGGAAAGTTGTGCTCACCACTAATTTTTAAAAACATTAAGCGGGGATGAAATTTGAGGACATCATGCCTTAAGTCTACTAGAAAGGAATTTAAACATTAAATAAACCAATAGGCTGGTTTTGCTTCCAATAAGTAATTGTATCTTAGTTGGGATCAAGTACAAGCTACTGTTTTATTATTACAGAGAAAAGGGAAATCATTTTTAAAAATTTGGATAAAATGGATTCTATGGGAGACAGCCATTCCGTAATTTGGAGCTTTCTGGATATCGGGTTTCCGGATAAGGGATCCTATACCTGTACTGGCAATGTCCCTTTTTTCCCCACAGTGATAAACCATTAGATCACAATTTGATTTTTTGTTAAATCCACCTCTCAGAATTGTTTGATCAATGCCACAATTAGAAAATAATTATTTGTTGGAAGGAAATTCCCTTTTAATTCTGTTTTGTGTGCGTGCGTGCGTGCGTGGGTGTGTGCGCGCGCGCGCAATAGTACAATTATGTGTCCCCAAATATGGTACAAGAAAAGATTAAAGCCTAAAGTCACTTTGCTTCATCACCAAAAAGTGAAAGGGTCCTTGCAATAAAATGCACCATGCTGCCAGTGTAAAAAAAAAAAATCACAAAGCAGTTAAAAGTTAACATGTTTTTTTCTTTCAAGTTGAGCTTGGCTTAAATGAAGATGATGCTTTTGCCAAAGGCCCAACACTGACTGTTTATAAAGAGTCCTTTGAGTCTCAGTTTTTGGCTGACACAGAACGGTTTTATACAAGAGAGAGCACAGAGTTTTTACAGCAGAACCCTGTCACAGAATATATGAAAAAGGTAGGTCTGATTTTTTTTTGACTGTTCTCTTACTAGGGTGAGGTAACCTAGTTCCAAAGAGACACAAGCAGGCTTAGTATAACCTTGTCTGCAAAGTATTATAACTAATACAATTAAAAGTACTGCAGAGATGTCGTGCAGTTGCTTGGCAGTGTTGCTGTTACACACATTACACACTTCAGCTTTACACCATTCATATTCTTCTCTCATGCAAATACTTCAAGAATACATGGAGAGCGATGATGGCTTTATTTGCATTCTCACGATTTCCCTGTATTTACCCTTTATTTAATAATGAGTGCTACCATGTTGATAACGCTTTTGTCATTTTTAGGCAGAAGCTCGGCTTTTGGAGGAGCAGCGTAGAGTACAAGTATACTTACATGAAAGCACGCAGGATGAATTAGCACGGAAATGTGAACAAGTCCTAATTGAAAAACATCTAGAGATTTTCCACACTGAATTCCAGAATTTACTAGATGCTGATAAAAATGAAGGTAATTATCAAACATGGGTCAGTCTGCACCAAAATTAACACCTTGCTATATGAATGACTTCAGGTGTACTTGTAAGTTTCCAGCTTTTATGGAAAACAATTATCGAATGTCTGTGTATTTCTGGTAGTTGTGTACATACACAGTTGTAGGAAGCAAAGAGTTTCTATAGAAATGCTTGGCTTCATATCACTACTGCCTATCTATCAAAAAAGATAGGCAGCAGTGATGTGCAGGTTGTCACAAAAAATCGACCCAACCCGTACCCAGCACTGTAGGTCTATTTATAGATCCGCCCATCTCTGATGTCACAAAAGGGGGACAGGCACACACTTGCAAATAGAGGCTGCCGAAGGTAGAAGCCAGCAGAGTAAGGTTGTGGGCGGGAGAGCAGAGGGAAGCGCTCAACCCGAACCCAGCAATCTTGTGCAGAAGTCCTAGCAATCCCGCAGGTAAATCTTCGGGTACCACGGATTTCAAGCCAGCCCACACATCACTAATAGGCAGCCTGATGTTGTTGTTATATGTAAAGTAACCAGTGTGACCTTCTTTTCATTACTAAAGTGAAAGTAGCCGAGAATACTTCCCGCTGGCCCTTGTAATTTTACAAAACTTCAGTTTTCATTGTCCATCCGAAGAATAACAATGTTTTACTACATAAACAGTGACCTGAAACTAATACTAATACATACTCTTATCTTACAGACTTGGGCCGTATGTACAATCTTGTTTCCAGAATCCAGGATGGTCTGGGAGAGCTAAAAAAGCTTTTAGAAACTCATATTCACAATCAGGGACTTGCTGCCATAGAGAAATGTGGAGAAGCTGCACAAAATGTAAGTTACGAATTATGTATATTCCTTTTTATATTTTCCTATACTATTGCATCTTAAAAACATCACAAAGCACGTGCATGGATATTGAGGCTTATGCTGAGGCTTTTTCAGCCATTAAACAGGAAATTACTTGCAAAGTTATTTCTGGTCTATTTTTGCTGGAAAATGCTATATAGGTTATTGTATGGACACCTTAGGGAAAAAGAGTAGCTCTATCAGAAAATCTTATATGTGTTGCATGCTTTGTATATGATTTCAGTCCAATGTTTGGCTAGTTAGATTTTTTTTTTCTTTGATTTTATGCTACGTCGAGCATATGTTTATTGGTAAAGTCACCTTTGAATTTAGTTGTGCAGCCATATTATACTGTTCGCATACAGAAATACCTAGAAATAAATACCTAGAAAATGACATTAAAAATAGACTCTTGACCGTATTTTATTTTTTTTCAGGATCCCAAAATGTATGTACAGACTGTTCTGGATGTCCACAAGAAATACAATGCCCTAGTCATGTCAGCATTCAACAATGATGCTGGATTTGTGGCTGCACTAGATAAGGTGAGTTCAGTGCCATCTAAAATTCTCTGTAATAATGGCAGGGCATCTTCTTTTAATAACTTACTTAACTGTTGCACCCTAGGCTTGTGGTCGCTTTATAAATAACAATGCTGTGACAAAAATGGCTCAGTCTTCCAGCAAGTCACCAGAGTTGCTTGCCCGGTATTGTGACTCTCTGTTGAAGAAGAGGTAAGCAGACTTCGTAGTAGTTTTATGTACTTAGTACTCTTATTAGTTGGAACCAGGGCACAGTTTATGAAACTATTTGAAAATCTGGTGAGTCATAACTGGGCTCCTTATTCCACATGTGTGACACCTTCAAATTATTTGTGTTGTAATATATCAAATGGGTGAGGCCTGAGAAATGCCTCTGATAAATGAGATCATAGTGCAAAAGGTTTAGAGCAGCTATATTTACGCATACTTGGTCTGTTTTCTATAGTGAGAACTGTGAAGATATTCAATTCTCTCCCTGAATTAGTTCATTAGCTTTAAGAATGGGTAGGATGGCTTTTTAGCACGGGAGAGAATACAGGGTTATGGAAGATAGCACATAGTATAAGTTGATCCAGGAACTAGTCCAATTGCCATATTGGACTCAGCAAGAAGTTTTTTCCCCTCTGAGGCAAAGTGGAGAGGCTTCGAATGTTTTTTTTTTTCAACTGAATAAACAGTTAGGCAGGTTATATATAGACTTAAAGAGATACTGAAATCAGAAAATAAAATTATCTATCATAACATTGTCATTGAATGCTATTCATAATTTTGCCATAAAAGTATTTGCCTGATGCTTTTACATGATACCATCATATCACACGTTTAGCATTATTTACTTAACATATTACATCTGCTGAGTGTGCACTGTCTTATCCTGTCCCTGCACTATGCTGTCCTCTCTTGCAGGAGTTGCATATTTTTGCACTTTCACTTTTTGTCTGTTGTCTATGTTGTGTGTAGCACCATGGTCCTAGAGGAACGTTGTTTCGTTTCACTGTGTACTGTACAAACGTATATGGATGAAATGACAAACTCACTCTTGACTCTTGACATTACCTAGCTGATTCCCCCATGTCCTCTATGAGGGGGCTGACATATTTGTGCAGCAGGAGTCCATCAGCATTAAGGACAGTCAGGTTGACAAAACAGTCAGGTTTAGGAACTTCAAGTGACAATTACTTACAAAAGCAGAACTATCCGCGAAAAATGATCAACATGACCTATAGGTGACTTTTAATGTAGATTAATATTTTGAAAATAATTTTTTTAGTGTCAGTATCAATTTAAAAAGGTTGAATCTTTAAAAGGTTGAACTTGATGGATGTGTGTCTTTTTTCAACCTAACTTACTATGCATCTTAACTTTTCACTGCAGCTTTTTTATGCTGCCTATTTAATTAATTGGGGAGATACACTATATCAGCATGTTTGCTTCTAGGAAGTTAATCTTGTGATGAGGTTTTTCAGTACTGAGTAAACCATGGATCCTCACACTTAGCACTGATTCCTTAAAAAATTTAAAATGGAAAGGTCATGCCTCCCATGTTTTTTTCTTTTTGTTTGTTTTTTTAAAAGGGGTTTAGCATCATAAGCAGAAAAGTTACACGTATAATGCCTTGTGTCTGCCTTATTTAAGCACCTTAGATATATGTGTATTATATTAAGGTTACCCGATTTTGAGAGTAAAATACAGGGACAAGTGAAGTGCATAGCTTACAGCACAAAATATTTAGACAGTGCCCACTTTTTTACAACTCCTCCTTAACTCCACTTAAAGTCACAGCCACATATGTTTGCCTAAATATTGTTTTGTACAAGCTCCAATAAAATTCTATACATATTAACATACCTAAAATTGCAATACGACTAAGCAGTATTTCCAGCATTATAAATTGAATGCCAATCCAAGTAGAATAACTGCACCAGTGCAGGGAGGCTCTCTGGGTTTTGAAGAAACAATTGTGCTGTACACCTAGTAGAGATGGCATGCACCATACACAATAAATACCTGGCTTGTTGATTAACTTCCTAGAAGCAAACATGCTGATATAGTGCATCTCCCCAATTAAATAGGCAGCATAAAAAAGCTGCAATGAAAAGTTAAAATACATAGTAAGTTAGGTTGAAAAAAGACACACAAGTTCAACCTTTTAAAAATTCAACCTTTTTAAATTGCAAATAGAAGGGAAGACCCGCACTCCCAGGACTGGGGGGGGGGGAAGCAAACATATTTATTTAGATCATTTTGACCTTTATCATGCTACCGCTCTGTTATCTTTAAAACTTTAATTTCCATTAAAAATATTTACTTTGTGTAAAGTAATATAATAAACTCTTCTTTTGATTTTTAGTTCCAAGAACCCAGAGGAAGCAGAGTTGGAAGATACCCTTAACCAAGTGGTAAGCAGAGAATGTACAAGTTATGGGATCCATTAGCCTGAAACCCATAGACTCCATTTTATCCAAATAATCAAAATTTTTAAAAATTATTTCCTTTTTCACTGTAATAATAAAACAGCACCTTGTACTTGATCCAATCTAATATATAATTAATCCTTATTGGAATCAGAACCAGCCTATAGGGTTTATGTCCCTTTTAAATGAATTTCTAGGACACTTAAGATATAAAGATCCAAATTACAAGAAGATTTGTTACCTGGAAAAGCCCATATCCCAACCATTCTGGATAACAGGTCCAAAACCTGTACTGGTCTTTATTTTCAGAACAGAAGTCAAAAGGAACCCACTATTTTAATGCATATTTTTACTTGCTAAATTATTCCAAACAAATTACCCACTTAATGAGAACTAGTTCTTCCACACTGATATAAAATAGAGATAGTTACACAGAAATAAACAAAGTTATTTTATTGAATGTATTTTTCATACAACATCAGTGTACAGGATCCTGCACAAGTAAATGGTATCTGTTTTGAAATTGTTCTCCTTTTAGATGGTGGTCTTTAAATACATAGAAGACAAGGATGTGTTTCAGAAGTTCTATGCAAAGATGCTTGCGAAGCGCTTGGTTCATCAAAATAGCGCCAGTGATGATGCTGAAGCAAGTATGATATCAAAACTTAAGGTAAGACCTTCTTTTACGTTCTCATTAATTAATTGTATTCTCATTAAAACATTTTATACAAAAGGGATGGGAAGCATGAAATGAAACCTATTAGGATGCGGTGGACACTTTATTGTATAGGCCCCATAATTAATAATTTGACACGCATTAAAAGCTGATTCTGTTCCTATTGACACCTTCACTTGTCATATGACTAAGCTGCTCTCCATTCCTGAAATGTTATTTAGGCTAAAGGGGTCTTGCTAATGTTGCTTTTGAGACAGGAGAGCTTGGAAAAATCATTATCCACCTTGCAAAGTAGTTAGTCTTAAAGACCAAGTAAAAAAGAATAGTAGTCCTACAAATAATTTTAAAACTGCTATTCTAAACCCTGTTCGATTTAATAATAATTACAATTATTTTAATTATTTAAAATAATTTTTTGTGTAATTTTAAAATACATTTATTAAAATAATTTATTTTTAATACTACCATGAAGTGTCTTACCCATATTAGCTGTTCATGCGTTCGTCATGATGTGCAGTGCATGATATGCACTACCATAGTTTTTCAAACAGTTTGGACTAAAGCAAAATCATGAAAATCTGTTTTGCATCATCATTGACCTTTAACATAATCTAACCATACTGGGTTGCACTTAAATATAAAAAGCCATAATGCAAGCAACCTAAACATTGAATCCTGTGCTAAAATCCAATTATTAGAATGTTTAAAAACTGCTTTTGAGCTGCATGTGGAAATCATTTCTTATAAATGTAATACTTTGTAATTGTACAGTTCTACTACAGCAGGATACAGGCGTTTTAGATTCAGTTCCCTTCCAAAATGTGTATGTATGTTAACTTGTGTTCCACATAAATGAATATATGACTGTCTGTGCATATATGTTGCAGCAAGCCTGTGGTTTTGAGTATACGTCAAAGCTTCAGCGCATGTTTCAAGATATAGGCGTGAGCAAAGACCTTAATGAGCAGTTCAAGAAGCACCTGACCAATTCTGAGCCTTTAGACTGTAAGTACTAAGAATATCAGTAAATATTACATACATATATGGCTTTAGAACCTGGGAAATGTTACTGCAGATCCTCTTAAAGGGTTTTTTATGTTTTGTTGAATGTTAACAATATTGATCTGGATCTGATTAAATGTTTAAGTAGAAGTATTTATATAAGGGATGCATCTAATTCTGAATTTGATTTGGGAAAAATCCTAAAAGTAAAAGGAAGTTGCAACTTTGAAAGCTCAGCCAATGATAAACAAAACTCCAAAGTATTAAGAGGGGTTTCCAAACTTTTTCGTGTGTGTGTGTGTGTGTGTGTATTATTTAAGGGATTATTTACGTTTAAGGGATTGTACCAGAGTATAGCAAAGAGCCTTAATCTGGAGGAGTGAGGTTTTGCTTTAAATTTCACAATTATGTATTACACTTTATTTGTGACAAATGGGATGGCTTCTACCCCCCCATTATGTTGAATGCTACACTGATTATTCTGACACAATAGGTTGGCAATGTGCCTAATTAAGTGCAAATATATATATTTGCTGCAAATAAAGCAGGTGTTAGCTATTGTGTTAAATGCCTCTAATAATAGCTGAAAATTGCATACTACCATTATATGTTTGCTGCAGACCTTGAGCCGTTGCAATGAAAAGCATCTTGTGTTTAATTTGTTTTGTAATCTGGCTTTCTCTGTGCAGTGGACTTCAGCATACAGGTTCTGAGCTCTGGATCATGGCCCTTCCAACAGTTCTGTACATTTGCTTTACCTTCAGAGGTAAGCTCAGCCTCATAATTACATCATGAAAGCAAATATTTTATGCATTAAATGAATATGCACGTGTTAATGTATACAAAATATATATTTTAAACACTCAAAATACTAGTTCTAATATATATATATATATATATATATATATATATATATATATATATATATATATATATATATATATATATATATATATATATATATTCTATTTGCCAAATGTCCAACTGAATTGGAAAAAAAATCTAAGTAGATAAACTAGTACAGTATTTTGAGTGTCTCTCCCCAACTGCACATAGTTATCTAAGTGTTGCTGGATAAGCCTATTTTTGTCATGGGATGCATTACTTTCTTGAGCCTCTTGTAACCCTTATTGCACTGTATTACCAACAGGTGGTGTAATATACAAATTAAAAATCATTTCATAAATTCGGTTATTTACAGCTTGCAACCAACAGATGGCGCAACCATGCTAGAGCAACACATTCAGCAGTGTTACAGCTTACAACCAACAGGTGGCACAACTATGTTAGACAATTAAATACAACAATAAGTAACAGTTTGCAACCAACAGATGGCACAACCATGGTAGAGCAACACATTTTTACATTCACCAGTGTTACAGCTTGCAACCAACAGATGGCACAACTATATTAGAGAATGAAATGGAAGCAATAGTTTTCAACCAACAGATGGGGCAACCTTATTGGAGGAACATATAAAGAATTAAATTCAACAATAAGTTACAAAATTTCTGTGATGCTAGAATGTCACATTTCGCTGAGCACCAAATAAATACACCAGTCCATTACAAATCAATGTTTGCAAAAAGCTTTTATTGCTCCATTTCAAATTATGAACACTTATTCCAATCCAAGAAATCTGTTGGGTCTTTTTTTTAATACCAATAACGAATGCTTTGTGTTGATGTATACAAATCTCCAAAGATAAACATGCAACTTATAGCAACTACAAATCAGCAAGTGTTCAATGAACGTAAAAAAATTTGGACCTCGGGAAGCATTCGTTTCACCAGTGTTTTGTTGCTTCAAAATATTATTATTTGCATTCAGGTGTATGGCATTTACAGTATGTAATTTTAAGGCCACTGATGTGTGTTTGCACCTAAATCTCTCTCTAAAATATTCGAGCGGAAACTTTTTTAAATTACTCTGGCCACTAACCCTTTCTTACCAGTTTTATCTGCTTTGCATGAATTTGTTTTGTTTTTCAAACCACATTTCTACCGGTCTGCTTGTTTGTCTCTCATTATACTTCAATAAAGACCAATTTCTAATGCATAAAAATTGACCATAGGGAATACTATTCATCCAGATTTATTCACCGTAGATGGGCTCTTTCCCTGCATTAATCCCTCTCTGCATATTACACACAACTCCAATTAAAAAAAATTTCTCTTCATTTACAGTTGGAACGCAGCTATCAAAGGTTTACAGCTTTTTATGCCAGCCGCCACAGTGGAAGGAAGTTGACTTGGTTATACCAGTTGTCTAAAGGAGAACTGGTCACAAACTGCTTTAAAAATAGATACACATTGCAGGTTTGTTACAAGCAAAACATGAAATATAAAGCGAATTATATGCACAGCATGTTCTTAGCTGTGATGTAGAGATTCATAGTGCTGTTACACAATTGCAACTGGAATTAGTAAACATTCATTACAATTTGCAGGATGAGTGAATCAAGAAAAGGCGAAAAGCAGAATACCTGCTATTTTACTCTAAATAGCAGGTATTCTGCCTTTCGCCTTTACTTGATTCACTCATCCTACAAATTGAAGTTAACTCTGTGGTTGCCAGCGACGGAGCACCAGTGTGCATCAAGGCTACTCCATAGCGCTTGGCATTTGTGTGTTTCTTCTAAATGTGAAACATTCATTACAGTTGTGGTTAATATTTTGAGCAATGATGATTACCCTTTAAATTTGTTCCTGGCACATAGAGGGTTATTTATTAAAGTCTGATATTTTTTTATGGTTGGAGTTTTAAAGGGGAAAACAATTGTTTCGGTGAGAAAAAAAAACTTTATCTATTTAGATTTATTAAACCCCCAAGCTGCTAAAACACAGAATAAAAAACGACTACATCTCAAACCTGTCGAGGTCATGTAGAAGTCAATGGCAGATGTTCCTTTTACAGTTGGAAGATATGATCTGCGCTGGGTTTCGTACAATAATCCGAATAATTTGTGGTTTTTAGGCGATATTAGAGGGAAATTGTGGAAGCACTCAAGGCTAAATCAAAATATATTTAAATATAATGGAAGTGCTACTTACAATGCACTTCCCTGGGCCCCTGTCTCATAAGTAATTCAGTATAAATGCAAGTGCATGTTTACAAAACAGGGGTTTTTAGTTACCAAAGTTATGATCATAAAATTGAAAAGCCACCATACCACGTCAAGGTAAACCCCATATGGCGGTCCCTAACTTACTTATTAAAAAGAAATGTTTCTCTGCATAATAGCATTACCTGTGTTCAGTGTATGTTGAGCATTGGTTTCAATTTGAAGGCTGAATCCTCCCCCGCCAGTAAAGGCTTTTAAGAGAGAGTGATTGCCCAAACCAACGCCCACATTTAAAAGCATAGGACCACCATTAGTTTTAAGGGGTGGGTATGGGGTGCTATTGAAAAACCACATGAAGCTAGGCCACAGCTTCAGGCCAATATACTATATTAGAGGGAAATTGTGGAAGCACTCAAGGCTAAATCAAAATATATTTAAATATTTAGGCGATAACCCAATCAGTTTTTAGGTTGTCCGTTTTCAGGTGTCAAATCCGGAAAAATAATGTGATTTGGATTTTTTCGCGATTTTATCAAGTCATTTTCCCGCACCAGATTTTTTCACCATAATTTTTTTGATAAATAAGGTAAAAATGTTTGGTTTAAAGAAAGTCATGAGAAACTTTCGGAAACTTGTAAATAACCCTCAGTGTCAGGAACAAGTATTTGCCAAAGACAAAATACTTGTTCTACTATTAACTTATTTATAAACTCTTAATAAAGCTTTCAAAACACACAACTTTTACCAGTGCAGGACATCAATAAATTCAAATATATTTAATTGCATATATAGCCCTATTTTATGTTTCATGTTACTGACCCTATACATGACTGGATTCAATTCAGCCATAAAAATTATAGTCTAATTGTCCCAGCACTGTTTAGTATTGCCTTGTCTTTGATGTTTATTGGGTTGGATTTATTGTGGTCTTTTTCTCTCATTACTTTTACAGGCATCCACATTCCAGATGGCAATCCTGCTGCAGTATAACACAGAAGATGCCTATACAGTACAGCAACTGACAGATAGCACGCAGATAAAACTGGTAACCCTTCATGCAGTTTAAGGCCTTAATCGTATAAAAACTGTGCTCATGTTAAAAGCCATTATAAATTGTCACAGAGGTGATTAACCATCATTTTAATTGTTATGGGAAATTAGATTTAAGCAATCATCCTAAACCACTAGTTTACTGGCCAGTAGAGTGGTGCTCTTGGTTCAATTAGATTGGAAGAGTTTTCATTTGTTTACTAATAATTAAGTTAATCATATCACACTTCACTGCAAAACACATCTTTTTATTGTATCAAGAGTAAAATGATTTTAAATGCACGAGTTTCTTTTTGCAGGATATTCTTGTGCAAGTTCTCCAGATTTTGCTGAAGTCTAAATTATTGGTAAGTTGCACAGTTCCTAATGCTCACCTGAAGCAGAGCTAGGAGAGAAACAGTTCTGTAGCTTAGAAGACATTTTTTCATCAGATATATAAAATTGTGATCATAGCACTCATTCAAATACTGTATAGTTTCAGAGATCCCCACAATTGTAAATAAGCTTTCAGCTTCAAATTATACACGACTGTGGCTCACTCTGCAGAGTTAACAGGGCCAGTGCACGTTTTAAAGAAAACCTCTGCCTGGGGTTCTAGCTTAGTAATTGTAGTCTCTGGGGGTACCTAACAAGTTGGCATTCCCTGTGATTTTAGCTTGTGTTGGCCTTGAAAATGGTTTATTTTGTACTAAAAACAGCAGTAGAGGAAATGGCTAAACCTGCAGGAGAAAAAAAACATTTGGCTTGTAAAAGGGATGACTTGTATATAAAAAGACCATGGTTACTGTGATCTTTGCATCAGAGTGGAGCTTGGATATATCACATGAACGCTTAAAGGAGAACTAAACCCTAAAAATTAATGTCTAAAAATGTCATTTTATATACTGAATGTATTGCACCAGCCTAAAGTTTCAGCATCTCAATAGCAGCAATGATCCAGGACTTCAAACTTGTCACAGAGGGGGTTACCATCTTAGAAAGTGCCTGCGAAATTCACAAGCTCAGTGGGCTCTGAGCAGCTGTTGAGAAGCTAAACTTAAGGGTTGTCACAAATTATCAAGCAGAAAATGAGGTTGGGCTGTAATATAAGCTGATGCTACAAGGCTGATTATTACATTTTGATGCTAGTTGCACTGGTTTCTGTGCTGCCATATAGTACTTATCTGTATTAATTACTAATCAGCCTTATATTCATTTAAGGCTCTACTGTATATTGTGGGTGGGTCCGTAACCTCAGTAAGTGACAGCAGCACAGAGCATGTGCTGTGAAAATGGGGAGCTACTGGGGCATATTCAGAGGAACAGATCTTCCCTGCTAAAGGGCTGTGGTTGCCTTGGGCTGGTACAGAAGCCCAAAATATTGTGTAAAACATTTCTGCCCTACTTAAGTTAAGCTTTAGTTCTCCTTTAAAGGAACGGTAACACCAAAATAATTAGGGATGCACCGAATCCACTATTTTGGATTCGGCCTAACCCCGAATCCTTCGCAAAAAATTCGGCCAAATCTGAACCAAATACCTCAACTGGGAAGGGGAAAACATTTTTTACTTCCTTGTTTTGTGACAAAAAGTCAAATGATTTCCCTCCCTGACCATAATTTGCATATGCAAATTAGGATTCGGTTCGGCCTGGCAGAAGGATTCTGCCAAATCCGAATCTTGCTAATAAAGGCCAAATCCCGAATTTGCTGCATCCCTAAAATTATGTTCGTGTATTAAAGGAATGACAATATAATGTATTATTGTGCTGCACTGGTAAAACTGATGTTTTTGCTTCAGAAAGACTACACTAGTTTATATAAACAAGCTGCTCTTTAGCCAAGAGGGCAGTCATTCAAACCTGAAAAAGGAGAAAAGGCACAGGATACACAGCAGATAACCGCAAAGCTGTGTAGTATACAATGGGATTCTTCAACTTCGCTATTATCTACAGTGTCCCCTGTGCTAGAATGGCTGCCCCCATGGCTACACAGCAGCTTGTTTAGATAAACTATAGTTGTGTTTCTATAGCAAACACATCCGTTTTACCAGTGCAGGGCAACAATACATTATATTGTCTTTCATTTAAAACACTTATTTTTTGGTGTTACTGTTCCTTTAACCTATACCAAGCTGAATGCATTTCAACACTAAATAGCAATGTGTACACTCCATGTTGCTGGGTTAGCTTTAGCATTGCTGAACTTGATCATACTAAGCAGGTTGTATCTCTGCAAATGTCTTAAACCTCTTCCCTTTTTTAATGTAGGTTTTAGAAGATGAAAATGCAAATGTGGACGATGTAGACTTGAAGCCAGATATTTTAATAAAGCTGTACCTTGGTTATAAGAAGTAAGTTTTACCAACATATCAAGGAGGACATCACTTTATTGGAAAATTGCAGATAATTAGCAGCAGTTGTGTGGAAATGTTGCAATAAACACTGGTTTGCACCAAGTCTGTAACTAGTAGCAGAATTAAAAGTATTCACTGATAAAGCGAGATGTGCTTTTGGTTTTGCTCATGCAGCAATTCAATGCAAAATAACTATGAATAAATGTGAATAGCAATGGTTACATTTAATGTGGGGGTGGGATAAAGACTTAGACATAAATATTGTTGGTGTTTTTTTCCCATCTTGCAGTCAGGTTGTCTGTAAGGATAAAGGGCTGACCTGTTAAATGAAGCAACACTTCAGAAGCCCTGGGCTGTAGAGTTGGGAAGCCAGAACATAAGCTCTCTAATTTATTTTGCAGTAAGAAGTTAAGAGTGAACATAAATGTGCCCATGAAGACAGAACAGAAGCAGGAACAAGAAACAACACACAAAAATATAGAGGAAGACAGAAAGTTACTTATCCAGGTAATTCCTGTTCTGCTGAATACTGATAGTTATACTGTGTATCCTCCTATGAATGTTGCAACCCATTTGTGGAAATCCGCAGTGTACACTGTTTAACCATTACTTTCCCTTATGCTGCATACTTCCCAACTGTCCCGTTTTTAGAGGGACAGTCCCTTTTTTGACAGCTCAACCCGCAGTCCCTCATTTGTACTGAAAACTCCTGTTTTTCTCTGCACTGAACAGCCAGAAAAACAAAGTTACTAACTTAATTGGCTTTTGGCAGAGAGCCCAGAACAGCCACAGCAGCAGATGAGATACTTTTGTAACAATTCTGAGATAAGAAAATAAGTAATTGTAATAATATAAGATAACAGGTTCCTTTGGAAAAGACAGAAATATAACTTTTATATATAACTTTCATAGCCTACCAAATTTTGTAAAATGAACATGGTAATTAGAGGGTGTGGTCACAAAAATGGTCGTGGTCAAAAAAATTTGCTGCAGTACGCACGGCAACTTTTTTGTCCCTCTTTATTTCCAAAATGTTGGGAGGTATGGTTCTGTATAATAGCAGGGTTGTGGGAATGGATTTTACATTGGCCCTTGATATAGGCAGGCATTATGAGAATACTACCTTGAGTTAAATTAACACATCTAGACTTAAAAGAGAAGGAAAGCTAGCAAAGCAGTTTATTGCCAATAGATTAGCCACAATAGTGCAAGCTATAACACTATTTATTCTGTAGAATGCTTTACCATACCTGAGTAAACAGCTCTAGAAGCTCTCTCTGTTTGTTTCGGATAGCAGCTGCCATATTTTCTTGGAGTGACATCACTTCCTACCTGAGTTTCCCTGCTCACTCATAGCTCTGGGCTCAGATTACAGCATGGAGGGGAGGAGGGAGGGAGAGTGGAGCAAACTGAGCATGCTCAAGCCCTGCCCTGGGGGTTTAAGGTGAAAACAGGAAGTCTGAATCAGAAGCCCATGTGTGCACAATAGAAGGAAAGAAATGCTGTGTTTCTTTTGACAGAGGACTCAGAGCAACAATACTTTGAGGGTTTACTGGTGTATTTATGTAGACCTTTGTGATAAAGCTTACTTAGTTTTAGCCTTTCCTTCTCCTTTAATAAAGGGTCCAATACTATTTTATGGTTTTGTTTTTTTTGACCAATAAATTTACACATTGACTTTAGTCCAGTATACTGCAATAAATTGTTTTTCTGATATAGGCAGCCATTGTGAGAATAATGAAGATGAGGAAGGTTCTGAAACACCAGCAGCTTCTTGGAGAGGTGTTGACTCAGCTGTCCTCCAGATTTAAACCACGGGTCCCTGTTATCAAGGTATCCTACTAAATGCTTTCTATAACGAGCTTTAATGTTTATCGCATAGCCCTTGCTGTTTTTACTGCTTATTTACCTCAAAGTAAGGGGGGCCCTGCTATATGATCTCTCCCAAGTGTTTGTTACTCTCCTCTACTGACCTAATCCTCAACACGTCTCACATTCTAGGCTCTGCAAGGGCTGTACTTCTCTGGAATTCTTTCCCACTGTCCGACTTTCTCCCAAGCTTTTTTTTGCCATGAAAGAACACGTTTATTTAGGGAAGCTTAGCGTAACTCCAGTATGCTGCTAAATGCAATATCCCATTCTACATCTCTCACCTAGCTCACTTGTGATCTCGGCTATACTCACACCTTGTGCCTCAACCCCTTCTTTTAGATTGTAAGCTCTTCTGGGCAGGGGTTATTGGTTGTTCAATGCATACACCCATTTATTAGACAGTGCTGCAAAATATGCTGCAGAATATGTTGGTGCTTCATTGATGCATGTAAATAATAATAATAACCTCTCTAGAAGAAATAATCAGGGCAGTCACCATATAAAGTATTTTGGATTTTTTACTGATGAAAACTTTCTGAACTACAACGGGTTCAATTCAGTCTCAAAAGACTTTAACTTACGACTGTCAGTTTAAATTATTGGCATACACCGAATCCACTATTTTGGATTCGGCCGAACCCTCGAATCCTTCGCAAAAGATTTGAGCGAATACCAATCCGAATCCTAATTTGCGTATGCAAATTGGGTGTGGGAAGGGGAAAACATTTTGTACTTCTTTGTTTTGTGACAAAAAGACACGAGATTTCCCTCCCGCCCCTAATTTGCATATGCTAATTGAGGTTCGGCCAGGCAGAAGGATTTGGCCAAATCCTGCTGAAAAAGGCCGAACCCCGAACCGAATCCTGTATTCAGTGCATCCCTAATAAATTAGTGATGTGTTCATTTGTTATTGTGGAAAAGACATGAAAGCTTGCAAATAATTCACGCTGCAATATAAAATGTAATTCCTGAACCAGCAAGTGTATTTTTTTAAGTTATAATATTGGTGTGTAGGCAGCCATCTCAGGTCATTTTGCCTGGTCATGTGCTTTCAGAATGAGCCAGCCAGGATGGAACTGCTTTCTGGCAGGCTGATGTTTCTACTACTCAATGTAACTGAATGTGTCACAGTGGGACCTGGATTTTACTTTTGAGTGCTGTTCTTAGATCTACCAGGGAGTGTTATCTTGTGATAGGGAGCTGCTATCTGGTTACCTTCCCATTGTTCTATTGTTAGGCTGCTGGGAGGGAAAGGGAGGGGGTGATATCACTCCAACTTGCAGTACAGCAGTAAGAGTGACTGAAGTTAATCAGAGCACAAGTCACATGATTGGGGGCAGCTGGGAAACTGACAATATGTCTAGCCCTCAGATTTCAAAATGAAATATAAAAAAATTGGTTTGCTCTTTTGAGAAACGGATTTCAGTGCAGAATTCTGCTAGAGCAGCACTATTAACTGATGTGTTTTGGGGGAAAAAAGCATGTTTTCCCATGAACGTGTCCCTTACCTTAGAGTAATGGCAGACGGGGAGATCTGACACCTACAATTAAATCTGCACCACCACGGGCAGCAAATGTTCCCCCGGCTCTAAAATAAATCGCTGGTTGTAACACACAGGCTTCATTTTTCGAACTGCAACAAATCTCCAGTCTGCCATAAGCTCAATACAAGTCAGGTTATCTTTTTAACCAGTAATCTCTACAAAACATCATCTGAATTGTCCTTTTAAAAATGGGCTGAGAATAAGTGTATTTGTCTAATTGAATTTTTCTTTTCTCCCCAGAAATGCATTGACATCCTTATAGAAAAAGAGTATTTGGAGCGTGTGGATGGAGAAAAGGACACATACAGTTACCTGGCTTAACTAACCTTTTTATACACATATTTAGTGATTGCCTGAGTGGTAAACGTCATTGGTGTGACACTCAGCAGATAGTAAACGTTACGTGATGGAAAGAATGGAGACACAAATGAACTTCGCAAGGACGATTTTGCTGCTGCTGCTGCCTGGGTCCTTCTCTTTTTAACAGCACTTCCAAAAGCCAGCCTCAGATCTCCACTGGAACTGCTCAGGACTGCGATTATTATTTCAAGCAAGTAAATATGGAAATAAGGACACCCACATGCTATAATTTAGGAACAGAGGGGAGCCTGTACCCAGAGAAAAGAGATGTTTGCATGCTACCACTCGCCTCCTTTAAACAAATACACCTTGGCTGTACCGGCAACAGCTGTCCATGAAGGCAGATCAGTCCCTAGGTTTTTGGCGGCACACTTTAGCGAGTCTGAATGGACCTAATGTATCCGCTATGAAAAACCATTTGTATAGTGTGTTTCGTTTTTTTTAATGTGTGAAAAATAAAAACAGGATAAAAAAAATCAACAATTTCTGTACAAGGTGCATTGGCTTTTTTTTGTGTCACGTTTCCTTCTTCAAAATGTAAATAAAGATACTTATGAAAAATGTTTCACTAAAGTTCCCTCTGCAACTCAAATTCATTTATTATAGTTCATTTGGACTCATCCTCAGCTTGATAAATATTCTACCATATATACATTTAAAAAGAAAAAAATGCTCAGAAGAGCAATTTTATATTGATGTTTTTTTAAAAAAGATTTTATATTCACATTCTTTACATTGGTAATATGGTGTAACCTGAATACCACCTGCTGTTTAGCCTGGGAAACATTTTACTTTTACCCTGCTCATTGGTAACAGCAGATACTTTCTGTTTCGGTAAAATTAAGCTTTTGACATTCTGCCCAGGTGGGACAGCAAGGGGGTACTGCAACCGCACCACTTGTGCTTTAAAACCCAGTGGGTCCACTTTAGCTTATTTTACTGACTTTCCCAGACTTCCTTTTGCTTTGCATAGAAATGAGCGGCTCCCCTACACCATGTGTATAACTAGGGCTGCCACCCAGCTGCTATTTGACCGACCTAGCCAGCAAATCACCAGCTAGGGCTAATGCCAGTATTACAAATTTGATGGCAATATATTTGCTAGTAACTTTATAAGGGCGGCAGTTCGACCTACAAATTCCTCCCTTCCCTGACTATCCCATGGCCAATCAGCAGAGACCTGCCTCCGCCCTCATCCATTTCCCCACCCTGTTGCATCATTGTCCTGCCCCCAAATTATATTGCTGCCGAACCCAAAGGCCATTAATGTCCGCTAAAAATGTGGACTATACAGTGCATATTGGGCCCCCCAGTCCTTAAGAAGAACATTAATGAGCTGCAGAGAAGTGCTAGAAATGCCGTATTTTATATACTGAATCTATTGAATGTGCTTAAAGGTTCATCATCTCTATAGTAATAAGGATCCAGGCCTTCAAAGATGTCACACAAGTTTCCCATTTTGGATTTTGTTAGGAGTGTCTGCAACACGTGCTCAGTGGGCTTTGCCTTTTCAACATTTTTATTGAGTTTTCCAAAAACAAGCAAGATTTACTTATCACAGCGCAAATTGAGTGTGATTAAGCTATTTAACTGCATGCATACATCATGCTATTTACAACACAAAGGCATAAAATTGTGAAAACATGAAAATAATAAATGGCTTATATTATTGTGGAGTCCCTTGACCCATATAATAAAGTTTAGTAACTAGATCTACTGTATAAGCTAACAAAAGCAACATACAACTAAAACAAATCTAAACCTTGCATGGTGGAGTTATAATAACACTAAATATCATGTAAATACCGAGTTTATTTTGTTGCCCAGACATTAGGATAGTTAGATCTGTAACAGCTCCTGAATTTTAGTTTTGTGTTTAGAGTCTATTTGATCAAAGTAAAGTGACCAATTTTAAGAAAATGTAGTTTTAATATGTGGTTCCTCAAATTTAATTTTTATGGCCTCTTGCCAGCATAATTGGTTTAGATATGCTAAGATTTCTTTTAGGGAAGGGGTAGACTCTGAAATCCAGAGCAGAAATAGGGCCCTCTTAGTAGCCGCCATAAAGCGTAAAATTAAGTTTGAAATTAAAACGGTCAGATTTACGTCTACTCAATGTAAAAGAAGGGGGGCCAATATTTAAAAGGGCATAATCAGTGGGCTTTGAGCAGCTGTTGAGAAACTAAGCTTAAGGGTTGTCTCAAATCATCAATAAGAAAATGAGGTTGGCCTGTCCTATAAGATGATCCTTCAGGGCTGATTAGAATTCTGATGCTAATTATGCTGGTTTCTGTGCTGATGAAAACAATAATCTGTTTACATCTTAATACGGTATTACAGTTGTTTTATGAGAAAGATACACTTCAAGATGGCGGGAATGAGATAGGCAAAATCAATCCTCAAGTTAGGCAACTTTATGGCTACTCTTGACCTGCCAAACACCTATCCCCATATTTCCATCTGGCAGGATTACCCACATCTGCTGAGAATTGCGATCAAGGATGGGCCCAGAATAGGTAATAATCAGTTTTCAGCCCTGCCTTTTGGCCTGTTGTCTCCTCGAATCTTCACCAAAGTCCAGGTGTTCGCCTATTTATGGACATCAATTGTTCCGTATCTGGAAAATTGGCCAATAACAGCCTCCTCTTATAACCTTCAACACTTTCAGAAAACAGTTTTTTCCTAGTGGAGTTGGATTGGATTGTCAACTACAAAAGATCAGATCTTGTTTCTATGCAACAGAAACAGTTCCTATGAGTTCTTTTGGACTCAGCCCAAGGTCTCACACTGCTTCCTTCTGAGAAGGTTGCCAGTCTGGAAAGAACCCTGTTCAATCTCTCAGAGAGGAGTCTCGATCAGGGAGGCTATGTCTGCTCTGGGAAGCATGACATCTGCAATAAAGGCTGTTCTGTGGGCCAGGGCTCACGTAAGACCACTCCAGAGGACCATCCTGAGGGTTTGGGATGGTTCAGAGAGCACTCTGGACATTACCTCAGCATGTGAGACATTCGTTAAAAGTGGTGGACAGATCCCAACTTGACCAAGGGAGTTCCCTTGTTCATAGTTCACTGCAGTAGCGATCCTAGAGGGGGGCGGGCCCTGGTGACGCACAGCCGGGCCCCCCCCTCCGCACGGCCCACATTGTGAATGGCGAGCGGGCTGCCGGGGGGACCCTGGGGGGGTGCGGGCCCTGGCTCGCACCCCCTGCTCCCCCGGTAGTTCCGCGACTGGTTCACTGGCTGGTCCTTACCACCGATGGCAGCAGGCAGGGATGAGGAGAAACTCTGGAGCAGGTTACCTGTTATGGTACTTTGTCACAGCAAGAAGCAGCACTCTCCTCCAATCACTGGGAGCTCCTGGCTGTTTGGAGAGCAACAGATCACCGTTGATAAAAATCTTACTAATAACAACTGATGACACAACTTCTGCAAGAATCGCACATAAGGGTAACAGTTTATGTAAACATTGTCCGACAACAGACCAATAAAGCTCAGAATAGACTTGATAAAATGTGAAATCATATTCCTGATACAAATCTGACTTTGTCAGTGTCAAACACAAACCAAGTTATTTTTTGTGCCAAATGTTAAGGGTGTGAGAGCTCAAAATGCATAAGACTTTGGTTGGTCCTCTTGTCTGGTTTTAATGTGGAACCAATAAAGACTATTTTACTTCAGTTGGACTATGTGCTGCTTGTCTGACTTCTGTGGAATATATTTACATCGCAAACTATTTGTGCATGACATAACCAGAACAGAGCCGATACCTTAATAACTTCAACAGAACAGGATTTTTGATAGTCATCGTTAAATCTGTTTCTCTGCAGTCGATAGGGGGACACAGGGACCTTAGGGGTTAAGCTCCATCCTCCAGGAGGCAGGACACTTATTAAATTATTCAAAATTGGTGTGACTGGAGACCATCTTAACCCCACGCACTTATTCCATTCAGTTTGTACCAAAGACACTGCTATAACAAAAAACTGGTAATCAATGGCAGAACATTAAAACAGAAGGAATATTCCCACTTAACCAACATGGTCAACAATTTTTCAATTTTTCACTGGGCGGGAAGCCCTGTGTCCCCCTATCGACTACAGAGAAACAGATTTATAGGTGAGTATCAAAAATCCTGTTTTCTCTGTCGTCTCTGGGGGACACAGGGACCTTAGGCTTAGGGGACTTTACAAAGCAGCCCCCGATTTTTCGGTGTGTGGGCTTGTTGTGGGGCTTGTTGGTCTTCCATTTTGCTTGTCCCCTGTCAGTGAGTTGCTTCTTCGAGAGAAACGTCCAATTTGACCTTGAAAAAATCTCCCTTGTCTGGGGGTAGTGGTTGTTCTGCTTTTGATTGAGGGAGAAATGTGCTCTTCCCTCCTGTCGCTTGGGAAATTATCTTTTCCAGTTCTTCGCCAAACAACCGTTGTCCCTTGAATGGGAGTGACGTTAGCAATTTCTTAGAGCCAAGATCTGCTGACCAACTTTTGAGCCACAATGTCCATCTTGCTGCTATAGACAGAGCTAAGGTTCTGGCCGTGGTTTGAGAGGCATCTAATGTGGTGTCGCATAGAAATGCTGATGCATCCACAATGGAGAGAATGGATGCGGTGAGCTCAGACCTTGGTACCCCCTCTTGTACGTCTTTGAGCAAGGCCTCTGCCCAGGCTTGTATGGCTCTGGATACCCACGCAGAAGCCAGTAGTGGACACAGGCCGACCCTGAGGCTGTGTAGATTGCTCTTAGGGTACTTTCCTTTCGTCTGTCGGCCGGGTCCTTGAATGCTGCGGCATCAGTGACCGGTAAGGTGGTAGATTTTGATAATCGTAACACAGGTGCGTCTACTACTGGAGAATTGGGAATGGGAATGGATAAGACTTAGAAAATTTCTTAGTGGCTTGAAACTTTCATTCTGGGCAATTCCATTCTTCCTGAATCAGGGTAGTTAGTTGATCATGATCCAGAAAGCAGGCTGTTGACTTGTGTTGCCTTCTGAATAAGCCTGTGGCTTGGTTCTTATCGTTCTGTGCTTGAGTGATATTAAGTCTGTCAAGCACTCCTTTAATGATGCCCTCAATGTCATGTTGTGAATCTTTATCTTTGCTTTCGCTCTGCATTTCTTTGTCCTCTGAAGAAGTCTGAGATGGAGTTCCCCTTCCGACTGGGAAGAGTTTTGTTCTACTGATGATGCATCAGATATGTTATGTGATATGGCGTCAAACTTAGGGCTTTCTGCCCTTTTGCGCTTGCCTATGTGCTTGTGGGATAGTTTGGATAGTACTTTGCACAAATTATCCGCAATGGCTGGAAGTCCCTGTACGGAAGCCAATGATTGTGAGAGCTGAATCGCCCAAAGTGGTGCTGAAGTGTCTTGTGAGGCGTTTCCCCGTGTCTTGGGATGTGCCCTTTAAGTCTGAACTTGCCTGAGGCAGGATTTGTTTTGGATTGAGCCCCTGGGTAGAAGCAGTTCCCTTCCCCCCCTGAGCAGGCTCTGCGCAGCGGCTTTTGCTGGCACCCAGAAAATTTAGTCTGCCATTTTGTGCAGGCTAAATAAGGCTTTACCCCCACCCTAGGGAAAAGATCCCCTGTCCTACCTTCTGCCATTCTGCAGTGAGGTACTGAAGGAACAAGCAGGCGAGTGGGGTAAGCTGTTCCTCCTCTGCTAGTCACCCCTTGTGGCTGTGCTTCTATATACTCTGAACAGAGTTGAGTGTGCTAGGTGTCTTGGCAGGCTTCTGTGTCTATGGCGTGCATAGGGAAGAATAACGCCTACGTATGCGCGCTTTGCCCTCAACAAAGATGGCGCAGCGTACTGGCACCCATCTCCTTGTAGCCGCGTGCCAGAAAACCATTGCGGTGCACTCCTGTGTCCTGTGTGGGTCTGGTTGGTAAGACCCATGCTCTACCCGCAACCCAACCTGTCACCAAGTATGCTCCCCTACCTACAGTAGACCCGTCACCTGAATTGCAAATAGTTCACTTACCTCCCGACTCTGGACCGGCTAATCCGGAAGTGCCGTCACATCGGACTATTCCGATGGGATGGGGAGGGACCAGTCCTGCAACTTAGCCAGGTAACCTCATGGGTTACTTGTGGACTACCAGCACAAACAGGGCATCTGAACTTTCTGCTCAAAACCCGACCACCTTGTAAGTATTATGTGGGTACCTGACCAGGACTCAGACCAGGATGTAGAACTTGACCAGGACTTAGACCAGGATGCAGGACTGCAGAATAGAGCACAGCAAAGGCATTAATTGCCTGATGCTCAATGGAATCACTTGAGAGTATGTTAACATCTGCCATACTGAAAAAGTTGAACATGTTTGTTTTCTGCATTTAATGTTCCCCTGGGTGTTTCTTTTGAAAGTAAGAGCACAGAGTCAACAAAAAGGCACTTATGGCAAGCAGTATAATAATCCAGGTTGTACGTCTATGATCTCTAATGAAAAGAAAAGTGGGAACATCAGATCCAGGAAGAGAGCTAATTGAGCCTACAACTCTATCCTGAATAGTTTTTTTATAGTGAAGACAATACAATAAAAACCATAGAAAATGCACAGAATGGCCAACGCTGGGTTTTCATATCTATTTAATATCTAAAGCATATAAAGAATGATGTTGCCTGACAAATGAATAGTACAGAATATACAGAAGTTCAAGTATATTTTATTTGAGGTGGGACATGTACCTGAATAACATCATTGTACAAAAGACAATTACAACCGGCAAAGGAAAGACTTGCATTGTGGTCAGATCACTATAAATTAAAGGTTACAGTACTCTGTAACTTCAGCTTGAATTTTCTTCCCATCTTTGTATCTAAAGTTGCGCATAAGAAATTCCTGAAGAAGGTAAGGCATGGGGTTCACAAGGAGGTAGCTAGAATCAGGGGATTTCCATTTCTCTCTCAATACCCACATATTTCAGGGCATCTGCTTGGCTGTATCTAAAGGAAAGAAAGAGAGAAGGAACATTTCAGTATCATATCATGAGAATAATTTATATAACTGCCAGGGAATGATTGTGTGCAAGCCGATTCATCCCCAAGGACAGAGTATACAAATTTGCAAGGAGAACACTGGTTACTTTGGCTGCAGAACTGTCTTTGTAAAGATCTGTTTCAAACAGAACTGGTGAGACAATGGTTCAGTACTGCTCTTTAATTGATATGGAGCCATCATCCGTCTAGAGAAACAGCAGACACCTTGCTTTAACAGTATCTAATCAGTGAGACAAATTGCACTGCATTCACTTCAGAAGAGGAAGGAATTTTCTTTGTAATATTTTGTTTGTATTTCTTTTGGTTGCATCTGTATAGAGGTATGGGAAACCTGAAATATGCCTCTCATACTGCCTTAAAATTCTGTAAGTATCCTCAGATTTATTATATTAACAGTGAGAAGTGGCTGATTAAAAAGATCAGTAAATATAGGTGTTAAATTCACGGAATGATAAATAGCACCTTAAAGAAGAAGGAAACCCCTTTGCAAAAAAACCTGTACCCCCCATCCCAGGTAGACCCCCTCCCTCCAGGCTAACTACCCCCCCCTGGGGAAATGCCCCATACTCCATGCTAACCCTTTAGCGCAGATTCTTCCAGCGAAGATCCGTGCATCCATCTTACGGCTCCACTGTAAGCGGACAGAGATTGGTATTTCTGCGCATGCGCAGTTGGAGCAGTTTGCGCAGAATTACGCGGTAATTGTTGATCTCCCAGTCAGCTTACCAAGGACGGAAGATGGACGTGTGGAACTGCACTGGAAGAATCTGCGCCGAGGGGTAAGTATGGAGTATGGGGCGTTTCCCCGGGGGGAGGAGGGTCTACATTGGGTGGGGGGGTACGGGTTTTTTTGCAAAAGGGTTTCCTTCTCCTTTAAAGGAGAAAAAAGGCTAAAAGTAAGTAAGCTTTATGATAAAGGGCTATATAAATACACCAGTAAACCCTCAAGTAACACTGATCGGAGTCCTCTGTCAAAAGAAACACAACATTTCTTTCCTTCTATTGTGTACACATGGGCTTCTGTATCAGACTTCCTGTTTTCAGCATAAATCTCCAGGGCTAGGGTTTTAGCATGCTGAGTTTGCTCCTCTATCCCACTCCCCTCCCTTTCCCCCCTCCCTGATGTAATCCCAGAGCTATGAGTGAACAAGGAGAGACTCGGGCAGTAAGTGATGTCACACCAAGCTAATATGGCAGCTGCTATCCTAAACAGAGAGAGCTTCTAGAGCTGTTTACTCAGGTATGGTACAGCATTCTGCAGAATAAATATAGTGTTATAGCTTGCACCATTGTGTTTACTCCATTGGCAATAAACTACTTTGGTAGCTTTCCTTTGCTTTTAAGGGGTTACATACAGTGTATAGTCCCAATAAGTATTAAAATGCAGAGGTTTCAGGGATAACAGTGAAAAATTGATTGCTGAACTATAGCTCCTGTTGAAGGGACACTGCATGTTCCCATACTGTTAGCAAAACCATTTTTATACACCATTGATTGAGCTAAGCCTCAAGCTCAGCAGGGTATATGAGGAAGCAATTAAACACACTCACCTGTAATCAAAGAAGAGTTCTTCACCCGTCTGAATGGCTCTCTTCGCAAAAATGCCTATTCTATGGTCTCCATTAACCATCATTACTAAAGAGATTAGAGCAAATCATTAAGGAAGAGATTCATTGAAAGTATTCTTTACTTAGCCTCATACTAAACAATTTAGAGAGATCCCCAAATTAGATTTGTATTAAGCAGACGGAAGCATTAAAAGCAGGCTGTGATGATGATGATGATGTTGCTAAAAAGCCCTGAAGACATTTGTAGTTGCCAGTTCTTCAAGATTTCATTCAGATATATATCTATAAATCTGAACGCTAAATGAACAGGAACATGTCCCTCACTACGGCTATGAGAGCATGTCCAGAACCAATCCCACAGGCACCCCTACTCCCAATCATCCTCATCTGTGTCCATTCCCAACACACGCGCCATGTACAGGGAAGCTTGGTTAAATCTCATCAACAACATAAATCACAGCTTCCCTGTTCTGGGGATCCACACACACAAATATCTGAAAGCTGGGGGTAAGACGTGTTTCTGTTAAAAATTGTGACAGGTCACTATCCCTTTAATACAACAAACACAAGAGACAAAAACATTTCAATTCTTACCTTTTGCATAGCAGTTTGGATTCAGAGAATGGTTTGCAAATCGGATCTTGTTGCCTTTCCGTGTTGCATCTACTACAAAATCTTTAAAAAAAACGGATGGGGGGTTTAGAGGGAATGCATCATTATTCAGAGCTTGACCTCAATTATTCAATTATACATACAATAACGTTTGAGGGCAGTTATTGGCACACAACATCCTTTGATACTTTCTTCAAAGGCTATTCCCCATAAACAGGCCATTTAGAAATAGGTTGGTACAGGACTGTGGTGCAGAATCACTATAATAAGAATATACCCTTAGGGATGATTCTCATTCTGGATAGAAAAAGTACATATGTGGGTAAAAAACTGCCGGTGACACCATTTACCATTGTTCAAGTTGAAGAGGAAGCTACACATATATTTATCATACACCTTCCCTCTTCGATCAGCTTCATCCTGGGATATGATCTGAAAAGAAAGGGAAAATAAAAGAGAAGTTAATTGGCAACATTATAAAATTCAATTGGAACTATAAATTCTGTATTAAATGACAGATCAATGCATGATCCTTAGAGAATATTCCTTGGATTTCTGTTCTCTTAAATTGTACAAGGATCAAATTGTGGCAGACTTTGGCCACATTTACTTTATTTGAGCTTTACAAATGAACAGGCTCATTAGATAGTGGGAGTCACGGACAAATGTTCCTGCCATGTCTTCAAGAGCACCCAGACCAGCATCGGACACACAGGAGAGGCAATCACAAGAAAATGGCTTCTTCTGCATTGTCCTGCAAGTATGCCAACTTTATACAATATGTATAAAGTCTTTCCATCTAAATGGAAAGCTATTTCCATCTAAATGCTTTGTTGCCTGAAAGAGATGGATTTCACTTGGGTGATAAAACATTCTGTCGGCCATTGCCTGAAAACCTGGGCTGCACTGATATACAGGGATCAGTAATTGCAGTTTCCCCTGTTTGGTAGTACAGGTATGAGATCCGTTATCTGGAAAGCCATTATCCAGAAAGCTCTGAATTACGGAAAGGCCGTCTCCCATAGACTCCATTATAATCAAATAATCCAAATTTATAAAAATGATTTCCTTTTTCTCTGTAATAATAAAACAGTACCTTGTATTTAATCCAAACAAAGATATAATTAATCCTTATTGGAAACAAAACCAAAATGTCTTATTTAACATTTACATGATTGTCTAGCAGTCTTAAATTATGAAGATGCAAATTACAGAAAGATCCGTTATCCAGAGAACCCCAGGTCCTGAACATTTTGGATAACATGTCCCATACCTGTACTTTAATAATGAGAGTAAAGAAGGTTTAACCCCAGGCAGCTTTTATTTTAACTATTTAACAGAAGGATAAGGGAAGTCACAGGTTGTCTGCAGTCGAGTCCATTTTCAGAAACAGCTGCACCTTTTAGCTGAAAAGCCATATGGACTAAGTGGAAGCATTCCATACTGCTACTGTGTTACAGAATATAGGTTATTGACCTCACCTCTCCACAGTATTCCGAGATGAACTCGTTTTTCTGTACAGGATCTTTGATATATATCCCCCAGCCAGCAACATCAGAAGGAGCCAATAGCAAATGCTAAGAAAGGAAGTAAAAATTTGTTCTGAATACCAAAAAAACCTATTTGTAAAATACATTATGCGTGCAATGCCAGAAATAACAAGGGCATCAAATGGAGTCTCCTCATTTCAATCAAGATGATCACAAGGATTGCTTCTCTCTTTTAAGATTCCACAAGACAAATGCTTGGATCTGCGAACATCTGATATAAGATCAAGAATCAGAAAATTTCACACATGGCAAAAGGCAAAGGGAGGAGAACACCAAAAGATGTAAAAAGGCGCTCTTTCAGATAGTCATAGTCTAATGCAGCGATCCCCATCCAGTAGCTCGGGAGCAACATGTTGCTCACTAACCCTGGATGTTGCTTCCAGTGGCCTTGAAGCAGGTGCTTATTTTTGAATTCCTGGCTTAGAGGCACGGTTTGGTTTCATAAAAAACAGGTGTATTGCCAAACAGAGTCTCATGTAGGCTACTAATCCACATAGGGGCTACCAAACAGCCATTATTTGACATGCCCATGGACTTTCTCATGCTTGTGTTGCTTGCCAACTCTTTTTACATTTAAATGTGGCTCACTAGTAAAAAAGGTTGGGGACCCCTGGTCGAATGGTTATTGTGAGAAATATATCACTTCATATGCTAGTTTCATACACTGCACATCATTTGATGTTAGGGCAACCGTAACACCTATAAACATGCACCTAGGTTTAGAAGGCCTTACCTATTGTTCTGCCATTTATATTGCCATTTTGGATGTTATCAGCCTGCAGGACCAGGGCAAGGGATGGTGTCTTAATAAATTGATCTGGGATGGGCAGCACGTCTTTAGGTATACTATTAGATCCTGCAGGATAGTGAATAGATCTTTGGCTTTTTAGCAAGTCGAGTACAACCAAAATTCTAGCACTAAAGATACTACAGAAAGCAAATCATTTTCGACTGTAAAGGGGAACTTTGGCGAAAATGAAAATTTAATATAAGCTTCCTCAAACTTTCTAAATAAAATCAATTAAATATTCTGCATTGTTTCTGAAATCAAGTTTATGTTCACTATTCCTCTCTCAGCATCTGTTTCTCTTCATTCTGTCTTCATGCAGCAGTTGGGTGTCAGATGAATGATCCAATATATCTTATAGGGGGACTCCCTTTCCTAGCAGATGAATTATAGCTCACTCAAATAACTGATTCCAGTATAAACAAAATCTAACAAAATAACTGCCTTTTGCACAAATACAGCATGTAGAGAGACAGAATTTCTGGTGATTTTAATAGAGTAAGCTCGAATACATCTTCTAGGCAAAATTACCCACTCCCCTATAAGATATATTGGATCATTCATCTGACACCCAACTCCTGAATGAAGACAGAATGAGGAGAAACAGATGCAGAGAGAGGAATAGTGAAGATAAACTTGATTATTTCAGAAACGGTATAGAATTTTTAATTTTTTGTATTTAGTTTCTTATTTCAGTATGCTGAAGCTAATATTCAATTTTCATTTTTGCAATCGTTCCCCCTTTAAGATCAAGCTCACAAGTAACAAACCTTCTTGGAGCCGCGCTGAATGCTGCAGTTCTTGCAGGATACATTCTTACTGTCCCAGTGATCGGCAGCCCCACAAGTCAAGCACAGGTCTGGGTCACACTCCCGTACAGCCAGGTAGCAAGGGCACTGCTTTGTATTGCACTGTGCTTTACAGCGGCATCCAGGGAACCTGTTTTGGCCTTTAAAAACAAATTTAACATGGCATGAATAACATAGGACAGGCTCTGCCAGAAATGCAGAAGGCATATATAAAGCAGAAATAGGGCCTCTCACCTTAAATAAAGCATCCATCTGTACAAGCTTTGGTAAAACAGCCTAAGCATCATGCCAGCTAAAGAGCTTGCAGACAAACAGTCTAGGCAGCATCCAAAACAGGTTTTACTCTCTCCCCCATATACCTTTTGTCTCAAGAAAGCAAATCATTGAATTTATGCAGATTTAAGGTGACAGGTCAATTTCAAGGTAAACAAAAAAAAAATTGCATCTGGTGCTGCAATGTACAACAATATGGCTACACAGCTTTAACAAGAGAAGCATGTTTAATGAGATGATTAAAGAAATTGATTGACTTACTGACTGAAAAATGTAGATGCAATTGGTTTCATAGCAGTGTATTTATGGGGTATGTATTACACTGCATGGTAAAAGCTTTCTTAGGGACAGAGTATTGACTTTTACCTCTGAGGCAGTCAGTGTGGCTATTTATTGTATATGGTGCAAAGTGACTTGTCAGCATGAAAAGAGAAATTATGACACGTTATTTACCATGAAACAATATACCACATGGTCCTTGAAGCAATTTTATGCATATTATTTCTGTTAATAGCTTGTTCATAGGTTCCAAATGCAACTTGTGCAGCCAGAAGGCAGGCAGACAACCCTTGTAAGATATTATCCTAAAGCAGTCAGTCTGCTTAGGCTTCCGTCACTGACTAGAATTTCAGAGAGATAAAGAGAGGACATAGGATATTAGATTCTCTTGCATACATATTGTTTATGGTTTTCAAAGTTTAACCTTTATTAAAAGATGAACGTGGGACAGCATTTTAGCTCTTCATTCATGTAGACAAAAACTTTAGCAAAAGATGAACCGACTGAACTTTTTTTCCAGTTGAATCTCATCTGGTAAATAAGGCAGGGACTCACTGTATATAAATCGAAGTGACAAGTGTTCTAAGCCCTTCATAACATAATAATAGTGCGCCTAAACTTTTTTTCCCCTTTCTTGTATATTTAAATTTCTGTACGGTTTCTGAAATAATCAAGTTACAGTTCAATAGCCACATGCAGCTTTATGTCAATAGGTTTTTTAATTGACATTTAGGTCAACCACATTGGCATGTGCCATCCTTGCCTAGATAAAATACAGCTGTATACAAATATATGGACTCCAACACAAAGCTGCAAGTAGATAGAAAGATCGCTAGAAGGAGTATAAAGCTGATTTGCAGGGGACACAGTGATTAACTGAATATGTAAGTGTGAGACACTACTCTGCACTCTACTTCCATGTCATTTTGAAGCTGTGGTCAAATCTGCAGGGAAAGAACTGCCTCCCTTTAAACAAGCATTTTTTCTGATTTGGCAGTGTACATGTGTGATAATAGTGCATTATATCTGATCAACAGCACAGCATAATATAAACTTAAGAGGGGAAGATTAAAAAGCAAAAAGAATGACTTCTCATTGGACAAGATACTTCCATATTTCCTCCCTTTGTGCTAAACATTTTGTTCAGGCTCACTTTACTGGATTACCCTTTAAAGGTAACCAACAGCTCAAGTACAAAAAATGTTATACTTTTTTTCTCAGATGCACCACCTCCAAGTGCCTGAACATACTAGACACACATTTAAAAACATGAAAGGACCTTATTGTGCAAAGTAATAACACAGTTCTCATCTTTTTTTTTTTTTTACATCTTCATCTTGTAATTTAACCTCTTCGAATGTGACAGGATTTATCCAGAGCAGCAAATTAGGATGTAATAAAAACATAACCCTAAGGGTCAGGCCACACGAGCAGATTTGGGGAGATTAGTCGCCGGCAGAGGGCAGGCTGTTCGGGGAGACTGTCATCCCGAAGAGGCAATTTGTTGCTGGGGCGACTAATCTGCCCAAATCTGCTCGTGTGGACTGACCCTAAGACAAACCTTGCCCCTTTCCCCATCCACTGCTCTGGTATCCCCTAGGGTTTAGGAATATCTGGCCTGTAATCTAATCTGATAATTGGACATTGCTTTTCACTTCTTATTCTCTAATGGTTCTCTTCTCTCTGCCAAACTGTAAAAATGTATGCTTATGAGAAAATGAAAGTACAGTTCTAGACTAAGAAAGACTAGGTTCCAGCTAGGAGCAGGCTATACATAGCAGAGCAAGTGCTGCATATGAAAATATGTCATATCCCTGCAGCATTAGTATCTCTGCTTACATTCACTCATCCCATACTGTGTTTTTTTTTTTTTGATCCAGTCTAATAGTTACAAATACAATTATTCCTGTGAATATCGCCTTTGGAAAAAGATATTTAAAGTCATGCATACAACCAAATAATTGTTGACAACATTGTATTAACTAAGGCGTCTGCAAAGAGTATTGCTAGTTACAGTACCAGGATGTAAATTAATTGGGTCCAAAGTATAAGAAGAATAAACAGAACCTCGCAATTGCCATGGTCAATTTTTGCTTAAAGGGATCCTGTCATCGGAAAACATGTTTTTTTCAAAACGCATCAGTTAATAGTGCTACTCCAGCAGAATTCTGCACTGAAATCCATTTCTCAAAAGAGCAAACAGAATTTTTTATATTCAATTTGGAATCTGACATGGGTCTAGACATTTTGTCAATTTCCCAGCTGCCCCTGGTCATGTGACTTGTGCCTGCACTTTAGGAGCGAAATGCTTTCTGGCAGGCTGCTGTTTTCCTTCTCAATGTAACTGAAGGAGTCTCAGTGGGACATTGGTTTTTACTATTGAGTGTTGTCCTTAGAACAGTGATCCCCAACCAGTAGCTCGCGAGCAACATGTTGCTCTCCAACCCCATGGATGTTGCTCCCAGTGGCCTCAAAGTAGGAGCTTATTTTTGAATTCCAGGCTTGGAGGCAAGTTTTGGTTCTATAAAAACCATACAGAGCCTCAATATAGGTTGACAATCCACATAGGGGCTACCAAATGACCAATCACAGTACTTATATGGCACCCCAAGAACATTTTTCATACTAGCGTTGCTCCCCAACTCCTTTTACTTCTGAATGTTGCTCATGGGTTCAAAAGGTTGGGGATCCCTGCCTTAGAACTACCAGGCAGCTGTTATCTTGTGTTAGAGGGCTGTTATCTGGTTACCTTCCCATTGTTCTTTTGTTAGGCTGGGGGGGGGGAAGGGAGGGGGCAGTAAAGAGTGACTGAAGTTTATCAGAGCACAAGTCACATGACTTGGGGCAGCTGGGAAATTGACAATATGTCTAGCCCCATGTCAGATTTCAAAATTAAATATAAAAAAAATCTGTTTGCTCTTTTGAGAAATGGATGTCATTACATAATTCTGCTGGAGCAGCACTATTAAATGATTCTTTTTTTTTTTTTTTTACAATGACAGTATCCCTTTAATGTCCAAGATTCCTGTCACTGCAGGTTTCAGGATATGCTGCCACGGTTATTAGAAGTCATGCCGACAGATGTTTGGAAAGATCTGTTTAATTGTACAAGGCTGAGTCAAGTTCTTTCCATACCATTGGGTCACTCTTCGGGGTGATAGGCAAGCACCGATAAGAAACAAGGATGGCTAAATACATATCTGGAAAAAAATAAATAACTTAGCTGGAAAATTCCAGTGACTTACAGTCAGAGCTGCACTGACAGAACTTCTCACAAAAGTTCTGGGCTATGACACAGGGGCATGAGCTGTCACAGGGCTGGCGGGGGTGATCACATGGCTGGTAATTGTAAACATGGTTTGAAGAACCATCTGAAAGGAAATATTGAAGTTTTAAGCACTGTGAACAAAGGGTCTGTTAATATATAATACGTACAAGTACGTAGCAACAAAGATGCAAAGAAAAATTATACACGAATACTATAACAAAATAACCCGTGTAGCCTCAGTTATTCCATGGATTGGGCTGTTAATAAACCAGACTTTGTCTATCTGCAGATTTAACCATTTAGGGAGAGAGGGAATCTTCCAGGCCAAGCATTACAGTGTTACGTTCTAAAATGTTGCCCTATTATTAAAATAAAATATGCCCCCCCCTTTCTTTACACACCTAATTCCAGAGATTGAAAGGAAAGTGATATTCTGAGAAACCAATTCCCAACCCTTAAGATCACAGTGTAATGCAAACCCTCCCTCACATTGTTTCATTGTGAAGTAATGGATTCTGGGACTTGAAGCCGCTTTGCTTTACATAGAGGGCAGAGGGATGTCAAGTTCCAGAATCCATCACTTTAAAAATGGAACAAGGCGAGGAAGGGGGTTGCATTACACTGTGAACCTAAGAGGGGCTGGAAAATGGTTTGTCAGGGTATCATGGTTTCATTTCAGTCTGTGGAAAGGTGTATACCGGTATCTGTTTTTTTTTTTTTTTTTAACAAGTGATATTTATTTTTAGGAGCAATTGCAGATTTTCTACCAAACTGAATGATAAAAACAAGTTTATTGTTTCCTTTAATAGCACTAAGGGCAGGGACACATGGAGAGGATCATCTGCTTTTTTCTGCCTGCATTTTTTACACAGGAGGAAAGAGGATCTGCTCTTTCGTTTAGCCCAATTGACAGGCATAATGTCAGCCTGTGTGTAGCTACGCTGAGCAGATATTGACATTAAAATGCCTACTTCTGGTTTCCATACCACTATCTGCTCAGTGTAGCAACACACAGGCCGACACCATGCCTGTCAATTGGGCTACACCAAAGAGCAGATCCTCTTTCCTCTGCCCGTGTACACAATGCAGGCAGATCCACTCAAGTGTGCTGCTGCCCAAAGCCAACTAGCCCTGCTGGGTTCCCTTTAGGAGAATGTATGACTTATGCGTAAAGGCTCAGCTTTCGATTTTCCTGAACATGGATTTGCATAGTTCAGTTATCCCCATACAATTTGTTTGGGGCATCCAGAGGTTGCTATTAGCAGCCTAGGCACAGCACTGTGCCTGTCAGCTATTATTTAGGCATTTAAAATTAAATGCATATTCCAAGGTTCCAAGCTAGAAAAATGGCTCTGCTTGTGCCGATAAAACAACTTTGCGTCATACACTCAGCATGACGGATTTACTAAACATAGCCATTAAAGTGCAGTAAAAAAACAGAAATTAGTCTGGATTATTCTAGTGCTGTAAAACTGGAAGGCCAAGAGCCTTTTGAGAATCTCAAGCCTACTCAAAAGCACAACAGACAACATTTTTTGACATGATAACTTTGAGTTGACTGGAACTTGTGATATATAGGGACCTACTGAAGAGAAAAAATGTGGGACAGCATTGTTCCAGTAATAAAATGAAAGTGAATGACTCCATTATGCGGTTATTTGGCAACACTTAATAGACCATATACTTAATGATCAAAATCTGGTAATCTGCTGTTCTAAAGCAATTCTACCCCAATCCATCCAAGAAGAAATCTATATAATCCTTAGATCACCAGTACAATGCATTGTTCTTATTACAGACAGGATAGTAAGAGGGCATTCAGTATAAAATATATAACATATGAGTTAACAGAAAAATTAAATTCAATAAATTCAATAATACAGTGTAAGTGTCTGTATAACAGAAAATGCAGACACATTTCTAGGTATTCTATTTAAAGGGATGCTGTCATGGGAAAACATGTTTTTTTCAAAACACATCAGTTAATAGTGCTGCTCCAGCAGAATTCTGCACTGAAATCTGTTTCTCAAAAGAGCTTATTATATTTAATTTTGAAATCTGACATGGGGCTAGACATATTGTCAGTTTCCCTGCAGCCTAACAACAGAACAATGGGAAGGTAACCAGATAGCAGCTCCCTAACACAAGATAACAGTTCCCTGGTAGATTTTTTTTAAAAACAGCACTCAAAAGTAAAAAAACAGGTCCCACTGCAACAGATTCAGTTACATTGAGTAGGAGAAAACAGTCTGCCAGAAAGCAGTTCCATCCTAATGTGCTGTCTATTTCTGAAAGCACATGACTAGGTAAAATGACATGAGATGGCTGCCTACACACCAATATTGTAGAGTGAATTATTTGCAGTGTAAACCGTGTAATTTAGAAATAAAAACTACACCATAAAAATCGTGAAGGAATCCCTTTAAAAATGTAATGTATCTTCTTCAACACAACACATATGTGCATACTGTCACCCTTTCTTTCTGTTATTTATATTTTTCAAGTTTTTATGTATTTGACCCTTCGCTGGCTATTGTTTCAGGAGAACTGCAATGCTATCAGTACTGCAGCACTGTGAACCTCTGTACAGGAGCATATATTGCTATTAGGACAAAGGATGTATTGCTGTGCTTTTAGGGGGCAACAAAAAATGAAAATAACAAACCTTTTTTCAGTTGAATTTTCCTGCAGTGTGCTGCCCAAAGCCTGTTAGGGTATAATATAATATAGTTACAAAATACTTAAGGAAAAAACTTTAGTTCTATACAACATGGTGTATACAACAAAGCAAATGAGATGAACTGAAAGCCAGACCTGTGTTTCCTCTTTTTCTTTCTCGGAGGAGTGTCAACATCCTCAGCAATAACAGGAGCGATAATACTGGATTCCTTTACTCTGAACTCATAGACCTGCAGAAGATGTAAATGAAGTGGTTATTAACTTGTTAGCTGCAGATAATACAGCAGACTTTTAAATACCACATAAAAATTCATTCAAGTCATTGGTGCACATTCGATTTCTCAAGAACACAAAAGCTGCATGTAGTATTCTTATAACACAATTACAGAGCTCCTGACCATACAGTTTAGTGAAGGTTTAGCATATTGCACTAAAAAGGAGTTGTAGAATGGATAAGAACTACCAATAACTCACTTGCCGGCATGTCTTGGTACTGATCAATCTTGCAATTGCACAGAAGTTGTCATAATAGGTTCCAATTAGCACTCGAAATAGGGAGGCCTCTGCTCCACTCCATTCCACATTTTCAGGTGGCTCAATATTTGGCTTCATTTTTATTGGTGTTTGGCAACGGGAGTTTGCTTCTGTTAAGAGGCACACAATAGAACAAGAGCAGATAAGAGGCCCTGCACAGAACTGCTCACTTACAGCTTCAAATAAGCCCCTATAGCACACATGTAGCTTCTGCTTTGGAATTCAAACTGTTTACCAGAGCCAAAGAACATATGTCTCATCACAAAAAAGTATATAAACCTGAAACAATTAGGTATATCCTTGAAATATCGTGTCCTTTATCCAGCAATTAGTGGTTACACATGTAAAGGGTTGCTCACTTTCCAACACTCTTTCAGTTTTATTGTTTTCAGATAGTTCACCATACATTTTTCAAATACTTTTAATTTTCTATCTGTGACCATTTTTTTCTGTTTTAAATGAATACATTTATTATCTTTGGTCCTGCTGAGCAGAATCCCTGAGTTTCTTTAAAGGGGTTGTTCACCTTCAAACACTTTTTTCAGTTCAGTTGTTTTCACACAGTTCACCAGAAATTAGAGACTTTTTCCCATTACTTTCTATTTGTGACTGTTTTTCCAATATTGAAGTGTAAAGTTTCTCAGGGAAGGGGGGGGGGGGTCATCGGCTCTTTAAAGGGGTGTTTCACCTTTATGGTAACTTTTAGTATGTTATAGAATGGCTATTTCTGAGAAACTTTTCAATTGGTCTTCATTATTTTTTTTTATAGTTATTTCCCTTTTTCTTCTGACTCTTTGAAGCTTTCAAATAGGCACACCTGACTCTTTCTAAAAAGCAAATGCTCTGTAAAGCTGGCCATAGACGCAAAGATCCGATCGTACGAATCATCTTACTTTCCCATCTCCCGACCTGATACTAACCATTCCGACCAAATAAAGTAGAAAAGAACAGATCAGCCCATGTTCTGCCCCTGACAGCAATCGTACGAAAGTTATCCCCAACAAAAGCTAGTGACAGTCTCCCTCTGAAAATCGTACGATCGGCAAAACATGCAGAGATTAGGGATGGGCGAATATTTTCACCTTGTTTCGCCACGGAAATGACGCCCATAGACTTCTATGGCGTTGTGCAACAAAAAAATTCGCTGCGCGACAAAAAATTTTTGACGCCCATAGACTTTAATGGGTGCATGGTTGCTAGGGTAATTTGCACCCTAGCTACCAGATTGCTTAAAATGGAAATTGAAGAGCTGCTTAGATATCATCATACAGCTCATCACAAGGAACATACCATTTCAGACACATGCCACAAATGTCAAGAGACACCAAAAAACATACATTATATATATTATAGTAATGTCCTAAAATCCAAGAGGCTCCTGTCACAGATGAAAGCCATCTATCTTTTTCTACACCGATGGATCCTTTAATCCTACTATGAAATTGTAGGCATGATACCTACTAAGGCCAAACAAACGGATTATGTTGCTGCCCTTACATATCAAGAAAATGCTTGCTAAATTAAATGTAAAATGAGGCCACCTCATCGTCCACAAAAGGAAAAACATGGTAAACAGTAATATTTCTCGGTCAACAAATTATCAGACTGCTCAAAGACATGTGACAAGTTGTCAAATCCAAATGTAAGAGACTAATCATTTATCCCAGTTTTATTCCCTCCATCTGATTCACTTAAATGCCACAGAATCAGTGGGACTGACACTCAAGTTAAAGGGCTTTTGCAATGGATTCTATGAAACTAGCAAGCTCACCAGAAATCTGCCAACTCACAAAGGTTTAAGGTTTCTTTAACAAATAATGAAGCAGCAAGTTTAAAGGAAAGTTTAAAACTAAGTAAGCTTTATCAGAAAGATCTATATAAATACACAAGTAAACCCTCAAAGTAATGCTACTCTCAGTCCACTGCTTCTGTGTCAGACTTCCTGTTTTCAGCTTAAACCTCCAGGGCTAGGGCTTGAGCATGCTCAGTTTGCTCAGGAGAAGGAAAGGCATATTTAATTGGGGGTGCCAAATATTAGCTTCCAGTAAGCACAATGGAGTGATTAGCTTCCTTCTTCTTTCTTTAAATTTCCCAGGCAGACGCATGCGCAGTAGAACGAAATAGCCGGCTTCTTTGTTAAAGTTCGGCTTTTCGTGCTACTGCGAATGCGCACCCGTGAAAAGAAAGAAGAAGCCGGAAAGTTTTCTCCTGATAGGAGCACCAGCCAGGGTGTGAGGTAAGTATATGCAATCACTTGGGGGTGTCTACATTTCGGCACCCCAAGTAAAGAGTGTCTTTCCTTCTACTTTAAGCCAGAGGACACACCTAATAGACATCATTAAGCATACATACCAGAGGAGCTGTCGGTCTCATCTTTTTTCTCTTCTTCCTCCTTATCATTGCTTTCCCCTCCAGTTTCAGTTCCAGCTTCTCGGTCGCTATCCGTGTCCTTGGCTTCTAACACATTTACAGTTGGGGTGCTTGGTCTGCTGCTGTTGTTGGGAAGTCTACCTCTTCGGCGACCACTGGGTCGCTTTGGTGGTGTCTTTATTATTTCTGCTGTCAAAGCTGCAGCAAACTCCCGTGCTCCTTCCTTCAATACAGATTTGACAGCATTTTTTCTCTCAAACAAAGCATAAGGTCCCTCACAAAAACACACAGTACAAGACAATGTAAGCTTATTTTTTTTATAAGAGAATACATTTTTTTTTTCTTAACCTGTACAATCTTTGCCAGTCATGCTATTAAAACTTAGTACAGGTATGGGACCTGTTATGCAGAATGCTCAGGATCTGGGGTTTTCTAGATAACAGATCTTTCCATAATTATGATGTTCATACTCTAAGTCTAGTAGAAAATTATTTAAACATTAAATAAACCCAATAGGCTGGTTTTGCTTCCAATAAGGATTAATTATATCTTAGTTTGGATCAAGTACAAGCTACTGTTTTATTATTACAGAGAAAAAGGAAATCATTTGTAAAAATTTGGATTATTTCATTAAAATGGAGTCTATGGGAGAAGGCCATTCCGTAATTCGGAGCTTTCTTGATAAAGGATTTCCGGATAAATCTGTTTAAATGTATGGTGTTTTTTTTTGTTGCTTCTTTTTTCTACTGCTTGGTGTTTACAGTCCAGTGACAAGCAAATGAGAAATATGTTCACAAAATAATGTTTGGGAATCTTTCAGCATTTATTTACCGACAATAATTCACACAAATCATAGATGAAATTAGGCAACATTGCCCTGTCAAAATCATATTTTTAGCTGTAGCCTAGACAATCTCTACCAAAAGAAATACATCTGTTTATATTATTGCAGAGAAAGGCGCTTTCCTACAGCTGTATTGTTCATTCTAGTGACCGTATCACTGGGGAAAAAAAGATTTTCTCAAAACACTTTGTGCCTACAAATTTTCCAGGAGTTGCATGCTAAATAAATGTCTTTCACAGATAGCCAGGAAACCACTACAGATCTGTGGTGAAGTACCACATTACATACACCATGGCTATTTAGGTTTGGGGGGGCTATTTTAAACCATTCACAACACAATCAGGCCACAGAAGGGAACTTCTATACAAAGAAGAGAAGGTGTGAACACAGAACAAAAATCACCCCAACCGCAATAGCAGACAGAGAAAAGTATGACAAGTCCAGAGAGAGACCCTAAAATGGTTTATCACAATTGTTTCCCCGTCACAATGAAGCAATAAAAGTTCTTCAGCTTAGCACTTTCAAGACATTAAAGGGATTCCGTCATGATTTTTATGATGTCGTTTTTATTCCTAAATTACACTGTTTACACTGTAAATAACTGACGCTATATAAAATTTTGTTCCTGAACCAACAAGTGTATTTTTTTAGTTTTAATATTGGTGTGTAGGCAGCCATCTCAGATCATTTTGCCTGGTCATGTGCTTTCAGAAAGAGCCAGCACTTTAGGATGGAACTGCTTTCTGGCAGGCTGTTGTTTCTCCTACTTCATGTAATTTGTACAATGCTTTACAACATGCCAAAGATACAAACAAATATCTCTAAATATATACTCAAAAGCACACATTCCAAAGGGACCCCTGTTTTCACCTATAATGTATGCAAATACAACAAATACATCATTTGAATACCTGTATTTTTGTTGCAGTGAAGTAGAAAGCAAAAGGGAGACATGGCATCAGCAGACCATATCAGGAACAGAGTAAGTGGCTTGGTTCATGTATATCTGATAAAGTACATCTAAGCAATGTTCAGGAACTCTGGAATAAATTTTGAGAAACACCTGAAGTACAGGTATGGGACCGGAAAACCCCAGGTCCTAAGCACTCTGGATAAGTATTCCTTTCCGTAATCTTTATCGCCATACAATAAATCTACTAAAAAATCATTTGAACATTAAAACCAATAGGACTGCTTTGCTACCAATAAGGATTAATTATATCTTGGGATCAAGCACAACTACTGTTTTATTATTACAGAGTAAAAAAAGGAATCATTTTTAAAAAAAATTATAATTTGACCTTCCAATTATGTGCAGCTTTTTGGATAACGGGTTTCCAGATAACGGATTCCATATCTGTACCAGTCAATGTAAAACATTTACAAATGCAGTAACTCAGTTACGCACATCAATAATACAAGCAAAATTGATTCCAACCAACATACCAAAAGCTGGTAGCAGTATGGTCCGCAAAGTTTTCCATCATTAGCTGCTTCATTGTTCTTCCTTTTGTAAGTATTAGGAGTTGCATGAAATGCTGTTTAACAGAAACAATATTTTTTACATTCTGTTCAATCTTTATTAAGGCATATCTACACAGGATTCTCATCAACATGTAGTTTACTCAGTATATGCTTTCATAGAATATTTATACACATTCTCCCCATCAGCAAAAACACAAGAACTTGCCAGAAAAACATGGAATGAAACTGAATAAACAATTTACTGATCACTATGGAAAGGACATAATATAATGGAGCTTCAAAAGCCAATCCGCTTAAAAATTACCCCATGAACAGCCAGAGATGTTTACCGTATATACTCGCGTATAAGCCGAGATTTTCAGCACCCAAAATGTGCTTGAAAATCCTACCTCGGCTTATACGCGGGTCAGCTGCCTTACCGGTAAATTTGTAGAGATCATGAATCCCACATGATCTGTAGCTGTGCCTGCACTCCGGATGGGGCCCGCAACCCATCCATGGGACCCCGATCCTAAGGAGCCAACGGGGAACATCCCCCTCCCAGCCAGAAACAATGGTATTTATCCGCCGCGAAGAAAGAGCAACAGCGCAAGGAGTGTGTGTCACGCTGCCTGCTGAAGTGCGGGTGGTGCGCACGCTGACGTCATCAGCTCAGCAACGTGACAACTCCGGGCTGTAACAACTCCGGGCCGGCCCCCCGCAAAAAATCTTGGAGGGGCCCGGCGCCGGCTGCAGGAAGCAGTATCACCGTCTCTCCCCTTCTGCCTGCCAGCATCTCCGGGCTGCCCCTACCCCAGCGATCGATTAAACTTTGAAGGGGCCCAGCAGCAGAGAGCAGCTTCCCCTCCCACCAACAACTCTGGGCAGCCCGGCCCCACCGGTGTAAAATCTTTGAAGGCGATCAGCGCCTACTACAGGGAGCAGCTTCCTGACTCTCCCCTCCCATTGGAGCAAATTTACCGGTAAGGCAGCTGTCTTCTTAATATATCTATTTCATCTACCAGAGGTTTTTTTTTATCATTGTACGATGAATTAATGTTTTAAGCATCATGGCTTGATTTTTAACATTAAACCGACTGTTTGATATTTCTGAGACTTTTCTGAGTTGTGTCTAGGCTTATACTCGAGTCAATAAGTTTTTCTGGTTTTCATAGGTAAAATTAGGTACCTCAGCTTATACTCGGGTCGGCTTATACACGAGTATATACGGTACGTTTACCAAAATGCAAATTTTTGATATGTTGATAAATGCTGACATTTCTCATTTTTTAGTCACTCGGATAATTGTAGTCTATGCCATTTTAGTGTTAGGTTGCTTCCAACTTAAATGGAGTATTTTTAGTACAAAAATTAACATGAAAATACTTACGGTGCAAAAAACAATCATACTTAAAACATCGCCGACAAAACAAGGTATGGAATGAATGAAGACTCTGTTCTCGTTGTACAGATTTTGCATTTGATCCATCTATATTTGGGGTGCACTCTGGAGGAAGTGCCCCTGGAAGTTGTTGTTCTGTTAATTCCTTGTATCTGAAAAATAAATAAGCCTATTCATTTCTGAAGTACTACAGGTATGGTGACCGTTAACTAGAAAGTTCAGAATTATGGAAAGGCTGTATCCCATAGACTCCATTATAATCAAATAATCCAAATTTTTTGTAAACTGCCAATTCTTAACTCAATCAATGTATTTGAGATATATTGGGAATAGGAATGCAATAAGTTATTGAACCAATGGTGTATTGTTTAATGTTGTTTTTTATGTTATAAATGCATAAATAAAAACCTTTTTTTTAAATGATTACCTTTTGCTCTGTAATAATAAAACAGTACCTTGTACTTGATCCAAACTAAGATATAATTAATCCTTATTGAAAGCAAAAACAGCCTATTGGGCTTATTTAATTTTTACATGATTTTTTAGTAGATGCAAGGTGTGAAGATCTAAATTACGGAAAGATCCATTATCTGGAAAACCCCAGGTCCCAAGCATTCTGGATAACAGGTCCCATACCTTTAGTTTGTAAATAAGCCACAATGATATAGCACTCTTTGCAGCCTGCTAACAAAGACTGCATTTTTGTTGTGGTGATCCTGCATGGCAGTATCTTGTTAGGGTGAAGGTTCAGGTCACAAACCTTGAAAGTATGCACTTTTAAGTAAAATCACCCTATTATAAGAGGTGTGTTTGCATTGAATTACTGCGTTCAAAGCGGACACCATTTTTAAGCTTCAAGCTTCAATGTTAGTTTTAGTTCAACAAGTAAAACAAAGAGTGATCGCAATGAATACAAAAAAGAAATAGCTGATTCATGACAAGGTATACATGTCACTTGATGCTTATACAATATAAGCATATTATAATCACGTATTTACAGTCACCAGAACAATTTATTTTTCTCAATATAAGGCGCTAATAAATGGTTTAAAGGAACAGCAACATCAAAAAATGAAAGTGTTTTAAAGTAATGAAAATATCATGTTCTGCTTGCCCTACACTGGTAAAACTGCTGTGTTTGCTTCAGAAACACTACTATTGTTTATATAAATAAGCTGTCGTGTACCAATGGTGTCCGTCATTCAAAGGAGAAAAGGCTCAGGTTACACAGCACATAATCTCTGTAGAACATAATGGTGGTATTGGTTATCCACGATTTATCCTGTGCCATATAGCCTTTTTTCAATTTCCACCATTGCTACACAGCAGCTTGTTTCTGTGAAGTGTTTCTGAAGAAAACACATAAGTTTTACCAGTGCAGGGCAGCAGTACATGATATTTTCATTACTTTAAAACACTTTCATTTTTTATGTTAGTGTTCCTTTAAAGGAGAAATCAACCAGTAATAAAAAAAAAAGATGAAGAAGATGGCTGCCGTGAACTCCGAAGCCAGAATCTGCACAGAGGGATGAGTAAAAAATTAGGGGCATTTGCCCTGGGGGGGGGGGGGGGTTTATTACGGGTTAAATTCTCCTTTAAAGGAGAAGGAAAGCTACGGAGGCATTTTATTGCCAATAGATTAGCTGCAATAGTGCAAGCTAGAATGCTATATTTATTCTGTAGAATGTTTTACCATACCTGAGTAAAAAGCTCTAGAAACTCTGTTTAGGATAGGAGCTGCAGTATTAACATGGTGTGACATCACTTCCTGCCTGAGTCTCTTCCCTGCTCTGGGCTCAGATTACAGTAGAGAAGGGAGGGGGGGTGGGGAAGAGGAGCAAACTGAGCATGCTCTTGCCCAGGGCAATGAGGTTTAAGCTGAAGGCAGGAAGTCTGATACAGAAGCCCATGAGTACACAATAGAAGGAAAGAAATGCAGTGTTTCTTTTGACAGGAGACTCAGAGCAGCATTACTTTGGGGGTTTACTAGTATATTTAGATGGACCTTTCTGATAAGGCTTACTTAGTTTTAACCTTTCCTTCTCCTTTAAGAAGAAGTTATAAATCAGTTGGTAGTCAGCAACTGAATGGGGATATATTAACACTGAGCTTTTCACCGCTCTATACTGGAATAAGGCTTAACAAAGGGAAAATATATTTCCCATTTTGACATGAACCCATTCAGTTAGGCTCAGAGGTTGTCACTCCCTTCTCCAGCCCACCTCATTCAGTATGCTGACAATGATCCGGTCAACAAGGTGAGGGGATGACAGCCTTGTGGGGTGATATGATCCATTCTAGTCAGAGGCATAGGCTTGTCTGGCAGCTGGAGGGATTGTGTCAAAAAGGGTAGTATTGTTTTTTTGTATGGTATGAATTGTGCCTCCTTTCACTGGGAAAAGTGAATATCGGGCCCACTATGAGAATGTCCAGTGATATAACGAGAACTAGGACACTTGTTTTTATCGCTCTCATATGTAATGTGACTTACTTTTCTTTCAGTTCTTCAGATGTACCCTTGTCTGGAAACACTGAGGATATTGCTTCAAAAATTTTATCAGAGGGAAATTTCCTGAGAGGCAGAGTTTCCTTTTCTTTTAGTAAAAGAAGGAGAAAGTTCAGAACAAATATGGACATAACAAAATAAAACTTTCAATGAAACTTTTAAAGGTCTGTGACCTACCCTCCATGTTATCATCCTGATCTTTTGTTGTGTCATCCCTCTCATCATCTTGATTATCCTCTCCATCTTCATCGTCTTCATAATCGCTGTATTGTGCCAATGCATTGACTAACTCCACAAATATCTCATCATTAATGAAACCGCATTCTGCAATATAACAAATACCTGCCAGTGAGAATCCAAACAAAAACAATCCGTGTCCGACCTAGAAAGAGAACCTGACTAGAAAATCTTAATAAAGGCAATTCTATGAGAATGATTCATTTGGATCAATGCTCTATATGCTAGTCAGTATAATGTATGGTAAAAGCAAGTGCACTGTGTTTTGTTTTGGAGGGTAAATATTTTTTTCGCATGCTCTTTGTAAAAACCCTTTAAAACGTCTCCTGCAATTGCTCCTCACAAATATCTGACTCTTCATTATTTTCCATAACTTGTACTAATTGAAAGTACAGTAAAACCATTTTTATTTGGTAGGATAAAGCTGTTTTTTCTGTACAGTTTATATCCTAGCCATTTATATGGGAAAAAAAATGTATTCGTATTTTGCACTGGGGTGTTAACTCCACCATTCACTGCAAAAATGTACTGCTTCTCTTACAAGAAATGAGCATTTCAATTAAAATGTACATTATACTTGTGGATACTGTACAGGGCCATGTACTGCTTTCTGTATGCTGGAGCCATCATAGGTCTCATTGAAGTGACTTCGTATTGTAAATAAAATTGATTTTATAGTAAAAAATATAAAAGAAGTTATACAAGTATGGGACCCGTTATCAGGAAACCTGTTATCCCATATATTCCATTTTATTAAAATAATCCACATTTTCTTTGTAATAATAAAACAGTACCTTGTACTTGATCCAACCAAAGATATAATTAATCCTTATTGAAGATAAAATAGCCCATTGGGTATATTTTAGTTTTACATGATTTTCTGGTAGACTTAAGGTATGAAGATCCAAATTACAGAAAGATCAGCTATCCGAAAAGCCCCAAGTCCTGAGATTTCTGGATAACATGTCCCATACCTGTACTTCGAAGACTGTTCCAATAACTAATGACATAGTAAGTCAATGGGTGGCCCCCTTACACAGCAGTAATGTCCAGTGTGTGTGAATGGAACAACTAACGCCGAAAATTCTGCAGTGCATAAAGGTATTGTAAACCTTGTGACAACATTATTCATCATCTAAGCCTAGTAGAAATGTCAGCGACTTACATATAAGAACAGATGCAGTGAAATGAAAATGAAAAGGGAAGGGGGAAATAAGTTTTATAGCTGCTTGTCCATGTAATAGGTTCTTGGGAATTGATCTGGTACTACAACCTGGCAGAGGAGGAAGAATGGAACAGATGCTTCACTAAAGCAGAGATAATATTAGTGTATTTAATTTCAGCATCTTCAGCAGTTATGTATGTGTATAACAATAGCCATACGTCTTTTTTTCCCAGAATATTGCACTGGGTTTTTATTTCCTCTCTGGGTGTAGCATATTTGAACAAATGATATCTTGATGAGCACTGTAGAAGACCAAAATGTTGATGGAATTAAAAATCGGTGCAGATTCTGTAGCAAGCGCACCAATTTTAACAATACATTATATTTCAATACATAATGCCTGCTTTTTATATTTTGTTTGGAACTTTCTATGGTAATTTAAAAGCCCAATAACTCCAAACCCTTCAGTACGACCTGTCAAATACATGACAAAACCAGAAATGTTAAAAAAACATACCAGCAATTGCTTCTTTTTATAAAGCAGAAATGTAGTCCTCTTATTTTCGAACTCAAACAAATAATTAAAAGATGTTCAGAACAGAACAGCTGATACAGTAATTGAAGCCTAGAACCGCTTTTTTCTATAGAATTCTCATATTCCAAATTGCCTTTTATGGGCAGCATGTGTTTCCAAAGACTAAAGTGAAACCTCAGTGGACTCCGTTCATAGGACAGTCTGAGAGAATTGCATGGGAATGATATAGCCACCCACTTCATGTTGTGCATGCACGTGTACAGATGACAACTGATTAATCTTCATTTCATTCACAGTGCAACGGCGCAATCAAAATAAGATAACCATTTTAAAAGTCTCAAAACATTTCCCTATACCCAGGACTGTGTTCCAGCCATTCACAAGAACAATCTGCTTTTTTGTTCTGTTTCACTAGGGCACAAACAGAGACTGTCAAAATATATTACTTTTTAGTTATTGCCAATAAATAAATAAAAATACTAGTCTGCATAACCCTACTAATAGACTCATATGACTATAAGGAAGTCATCTTTAGAACAGGGGTGTGAAACTTGCACATCTTCAGATGCTATTAAGTCGATTTTTTTCTCAACAGCTTACTGATGCTAGGGAGTGCTGGGAAGAATTAAGGGGTTTAGTCTTGGCATAACTGGAGTTTGACGCCACTGTTTCAGAAGGAATGAACCTACCTCTGTCTCCATGAACTTTTCCATCATAGTTTTTAATGAGTTCTTCAATAAATGTCCCATCTTGGTCCAAAACCTCATCACCCATATATGGAATATTATGCAGAACAGTTTCATCTTCCACCTAAATAGACATAAAAGACATTGATGAGCTTTATTTGAGGCACAGTTATGTCAATACAACATAGAGAGACAACTATTTACAGTAGGGATTAAACAAAATACAGAAAAGATTATGAATAGATTTATATTATTATTAAAACATTAATTTGCCTTCCAAATTCTGCTTAATGCAAGTAAATACCTTTAATGCCATAGTTTTATGTTATCTCTGCACAGGCTGTGGACAGACTAAGGAACCTGAACCTGCTATTGTAATGCCAGAATATTCCACCAAACACTTCATTGCATGCTAATCATTTGTGCAGCGGTATAGCGTACTGTCGTTCATATTGAAAGTTAAATGACCAGTACTGGACCTGTTATCCAGAATGCTTGGGACCTGGGTTTTCTGGATAACGGATCTTTCTGTAATTTGGATCTACATACCTTAAGCCTACCAGAAAATCATGTAAACATTAAATAACCAAATGGTCTGGTTCTGCTTCTAATAAGGATTAATTATATCTTAGTTGGGATCAAGTACAAGCTACTGTTTTATTATTACAGAGAAAAAGGGAATCATTTTTAAAATTTTGGATTATTTGATTATTATTTGATTTCTGGATAACAGGTTTCTAGATAAAGGATCACATACCTATATGTAATATGAAAACGTGAAAGCATTTTGAAAACAAGTTTGTATGTGCTGATCTATAAATAATGATAAAGGTAAACATTCTATAGTACTGTAGAGAAACTTGAATGCCATTTGACCCTTGTTTACCATCCTGTGTGAGAATTATACCATTTTATTCTACAGAGCAGATCTGTTATCTCCTTTGTAAACACATGCTTTTTTGAAATATTCATCTTGAACTGCTGAACCATAACTGCACTGCATGTTATTTTTTATAATTCACAATTAATAGTAATGTATAGTACATTAAATCCCTTTCTCTTTTTAGTGTTACTATTTCTATGATATTAAAGGTTGAGTTTTCAAGCAAAACACATTGCGGTCATGCATTTTCCATTTAAGTGAAAGGATGGCAGTTTCTTGCTTTTCCCTGCCAGTTTACATATATAAGTAGAAAACACAATCTGTGTGTCCTAGCCCAACTCCACATCCCCAAAAAGCAAAAGCATTTTACCACACTAGCAATGTATATTTTTAATACAGTAAATAACTTCTGTGCTGCACCGGGTAAAAAGAAGAAAACATGACAGGCCATCACAGCAATTTAAAAAGAAATAAAAAAGATAAAATATAGTGGCCCTGCAAATTCTCCATTAATTTTCTGTAAATTATATCCTTAAAATGTGCTATTTGATACATCGTTCACATGACTCACTAAAACCTGTGTTCATTAATACAGAATGTAACCCCTGTTAACAGCCGCCTTAGAGTCCTATGACCTGTGTAAAAAAAAACACACTAATCCTTTAGGTGGTTATGGAACTCCTTGTTGAATTATAAACAGGAAGTAACTATAGAGAAAGCAGACCCAGGGGGCCCAATGGCCCCTATGAGGCCCTAATGTACATACATTTTGAATAAATACTGGTAAAACAGGGAAACCTCGACATTTTTGGGGCCTAAAAAATAATTTGCTGTGGGGTTACACCACTGCTTATAATATCATTAACATGCAATGAATAACACAGGCTAAGTTACTGCAGGAAATTTAAATCTGCTCTAAGAAAAAAAATAAAAATAAACAGGTTTCTACATGGATGCAGGTAAAACTGTGACAAGTCACGGCACTGAAACGTACATGAAGTATTTCCCACTGTTACTTCTACACGGTTATACAAATTGTTCATATATATGTGAACATTACAAGAGCCTACTTCATTTTAGCCTGTCTTAATTGAATCTGCATTTTCTCTCCCTTTCCTGATAAAAGCGTGTTCTGGATATTTATAGCCAACATTTCCCTAAAGACCCATTAAACAATACACCGTTAATGGATTCCATATGTGATTCTATTGTTTCAGTAGTGGCAGAAATAAACAGAATTAGGGATGCAACGAATCCAGGATTCGGTTTGGGATTTGGCCAGGATTCTGCCTTCTTCAGCAGGATTCGGATTGGGCCGAATCCTTCTGCCTGGCAGAACCAAATTTGCATATGGAAATTAGGGGTGGGGAGGGAAATTTCGTGACTCTGTCACAAAACAGGGAAGTAAAAAATGGATTCTCCTTCCCACCCCTAATTTGCATATGCAAATTAGGATTTGGATTCAGTTCGGTATTTGGCTGAATCTTTCGCAAAGGATTCTGGGGTTTGGCCGAATTCAAAATAGTGGATTCGGTGCATCCCTAAACAGACTGAATAGTGCTCCCAAGGCATCACATTTATATTAATTCATGCTTAATCATATTTAAAGGGATACTGTACTGAAAAAAATTTTTTCAAAATGAATCAGTTAATAGAGCTGCTCCAGCAGAATTCTGCACTGAAATCCATTTCTCAAAAGAGCAAACAGATTTTTTTATATTCAACTTTGAAATCTGACATGGGGCTAGACATATTGTCAATTTCCCAGCTGCCCCAAGTCATGTGACTTGTGCTCTGATAAACTTCAATCACTCTTTACTGCTGTACTGCAAGTTGGAGTGATATCACCCCCTCCCTTTTGCCCCCAGCAGCCAAACAAAAGAACAATAGGAAGGTAACCAGATAGCAGCTCCCTAACACAAGATAACAGCTGCCTGGTAGATCTAAGAACAACACTCAATAGTAAAAACCCATGTCCCACTGAGACACATTCAGTTACATTGAGAAGGAAAAACAGCAGCCTGCCAGAAAGCATTTCTCTCCTAAAGTGCAGGCACAAGTCACATGACCAGGGGCAGCTGGGAAACTGACAAAATGTCTAGCCCCATGTCAGATTTCAAAATTGAATATAAAAAAATCTGTTTGCTCTTTTGAGAAATGGATTTTAGTGCAGAATTCTGCTGGAGTAGCACTATTAACTGATGCGTTTTGAAAAAAAACATGTTTTCCGATGACAGGATCCCTTTAAACTAAATGCAATCGAATCTACAGATAATGAAAATGTTCTGATAGAATGAATAAAAACATTAGTTTAACAGTCACAATGTAACTTTTCCCCTATTCTGGCTTTAGTTCAGGTGTAATCTAATTACTAAAGCAAACTATCAAAGTTTAGGCCCTGGAATCTGCTTCTTCTATAAACACTCTCCACTGTCAAATGACAATGTTTACAATCACAAAGATATATTTTCCCTTTCTTTTTTGTGATAGCAAATAAGAAAGGGAAAAGGCACATGGGTTACTAAAAAAATGTATGGCCACAGCAAATAAATGCCAAAATAATGCATGAAACCAATAGTAGCTGGTATAATTACAAGCACTTTTGGCAGGATTCAGATCGTGCAACATTTTTAGGGTCCCAATTCAGTTTGGCATTTTTTGGATTTATCTCAAATGTGGGTGCAAATTATGGTTGGATATACTGTGCTCTCTTTACTAGTACAGCAGAACTCAGATTCCAGCTCCATGGACAAATGATGACTTCTCCACACCCAAAAAAAATTATTACATTACTTTTCTGCTGAGTAGACATTAAAAAGGAAGTTTTGCAAGACTGAATTGTTACCCTCTGTGCATCCGCACTGTGAAATTGTCTGACTGTTACAATTAAGAAAAATAAAAAAACAAAGCAGAACTTTGTTGGTGTGCAATAGTGTAATAAGCCAAATAGAGTCATGCTCTTGCTGCGGGTTAAATCTCACCGCCCATTTAGTGACTGTGAATTTAATATACAGCAGGGCAACTCTGACTTATTTATATATCCCACTGTGGCCTTACTGTATTATCCTAGGATAGGAATGTATTTAATTAGCTTCTTGCTCAGCCCTGGGCCTTGAGAAGGTAGGAAATTCAGTTGCAGCACAATACTTGTTTACATATTTCCTTCCTGTGGATAACATGAAGATAATGTCATAGAGGCAATAAGTTAAGATCTCACAAATAAATTCAATGACAAATTCTATGACTTACCATGAAATTCTGCTGAAGAGGAGACCAGGAATACATAATAGGCATAGAGGCTACAGCAGTGAGTGTTTTCAAAGGTATAACTTGTTTTGGGAAATCTAAATCACTAGTCACAAAGCACTACAAAGAAAAACATTAAAGTTCAACAGTTATACACAGATATGCATCCAGTTGTAACTAATTCAATCACATACTGTAAATGGTTGCAACATTACGGTATAAGGGTATAATAAATTACAGTATATAATAAGAGTTGATGCTCTATACAAGCATAGCTTAGCAGTGTATACATCCAACCTCTGTAGAGGAGAAAGTATACATTTAGGTTAATTTTTGTAGGCTATTGAATGAGCAATTTCTTAGCAACTTTTTTTTTTTATTTATAGTTTTCTTCTAACTCTTTCAAGCTTTCAGATGGGAGACACTGACCCCAGAAGCCAAAAATCTATTGTACTGCTAGGCAACAATTGTTATCTTTACATTTTATTACTTCTTGTTCTATTCAGACCACTCCAATTTACATTCCATTGTCTCATTCACACAATTGCTGGTTTGCTAGGGTAATTAGGACCCTAGCAACCAGATAACAGCTGAAATTCCAAACTGGAAAGCCGCTGAACAAAAAGCTAAATAATTTAGAAACCACACAAATTAAAAAATGTAGATGAATGGCAACTAGTCTCAGAATTTCGAGATATTTATTTTTTCTTCATTCTTGCGGTGATTTCACAAAAATACCTGCCAATTAAACTTTGAATCTATACCTGCTAAAAATGTTTGCTCATCATTACTTATTTTCCCCGTATGTTATCAGAATAACAAGATATATCACATAAAGGGGATCACAGAAAAAGCAATTGGAACAAGGGCATACGCCCTATCATTTCCCGGAGGGAAAAACAAAATATATAGGTATGGGGCCTGTTATCTAGAATGCTCAGGACCTGGGGTTGTCAGGATAAAGTATCGTTCCATACTTTGGATCACAATAACTAAAGTCTGGTTAAAAAATCATTTAAACACTAGTGAAACTCAATAGGATTGTTTTGCCTCCAGTAAGGATTAATTATAGCTCAGTTACCATTCCCCAGATTTTAAGCCAAAGCAATGGAAATTTCAGTTGAAGAAAGCTTGTCTCCTTTATTTTAAGATGATACATCCTTCTACAAGTTTTGCATCTGTCTTGACTCCTAAAGAATGGAGCTTTTCTCATAGTTGTGTGTCTGGCACTAACCTGAGAGAATAGGGGATTTACTTTATCCATGGTATACTAGTTTTATAGTTTCTCAGTTTGTATGTATCGTATACTACCCATAGAAAAGCACAAAACAAACAAATCCAGGATGTAATTTCCATTCCGTGGAACGATACAACAATTGGTTGGCAACACATTTTTTCCATTCCAAAACTGCTATTCTTTCAATGTTTACATCACGGACATCTTTGAGGGTTTGTTTATTTAAACTCAGAAGAAAAGAAGTCAGAGAAGTTCTAACAATGGTTTTGGATACAACACCTATGTAAAATTGCTAATAATGTATGCTATGCACAGCTTTCCAGTGTATGCATTCGAGTGTTCAAAATGCTTAAAATATAGACGGTCGTCCCTGAACGGCTCCTGTTGTATGCACATATGTACATGAATAAACTTACATACTGTAAGTACTCACCTCTCTAGTCCCTCTTAAAGAACTGACTGTAGTCATTATGTGCACAGGCTGGATTCTGCGCTGTTTCCACTCTTGATTTAAAATCTCAGTTCGTTCCATTATCTTTTGACGATTTGTGTTAAACATGCTCTGAAAATCAAGGAAGAGTTTGACAACACCACACAAGCCAGCAGCAACAAACATATTTACACTATTTCAATGTTGTCCTTGGGAATGCATGCACTTATTTGTATATCCCTATATATTAAAGTAATACTGACATTTTTCCCATAGAGATAGGAATCACGGGGAGTCAGAAAATGATGCCTGCTAGTGGCCAGTCCATTTCATACTGTGACTTTTAAGGAGTCACTTTAAAGAGATTCTATCATGATTTTTATTTCTAATTACACAGTTTACACTGCAAATAATTCACTCTCCAATATAAAATTAAATTCCTGAACCAGCAAATGTATTTTTTTTTGTTGTAATATTGGTTTGTGGGCAGCCATCTCAGGTCATTTTGCCTGGGCATGTGCTTTCAGAATGAGTCAGCACTTTAGGATGAAACTGTTTTCTGTCAGGCTGTTGTTTCTCCTACTCAATGTGTCGCAGTGGGACCTGGATTTTACTATTGAGTGCTGTTCTTAGATCTACCAGGGAGCTGTTATCTTGTGTATGTGGTTACCTTCCTATTGTTCTGTCCTGCTGCTGGGGGAAAGTGAGAGGTGAAATTCCTCCAACTTGCAGTACAGCAGTAAAGAGTGACTGAAGTTCAACAGAGCACAAGTCATATGACTGGGGCAGCTGGGAAACAGACAATATGTCTAGCCCCATGTCAGATTTCAAAATTAAATATAAAAAAAAAAGTTTGATCTTTTGAGAAACAGATTTCAGTGCAGAATTCTGCTAGAGCAGCACTATTAACTGATGCATTTTGAAAAATAAAAATTACCATGACAGTATCCCTTTAAATCAATAGGACAGAAAGTCGTGGCTACCTCACTCATTTTGATTCAAATGGGGAAACACAACAACACCAACATACGCCATTAATCTAAACCTAGATGCTACACATCAAATTAAGCCTTCGCAAGCAGCGTTTTCCTCAAAATAATGGTCTTCTGGACATAACCAGTTGCTGCAAAAGACCAGTACACAACTTTTACATTTTTTAACCACCATACGTTATATACTGGGCCAAGAAAAGCAGGCTTTAACAAAACATCAACTGTTTTCTGCTTAACATTTGCAGCAATAAAAAAGTATAATCGAGCACGAGGATGCAGACTGCTGGAAACCATTTAAGATTCAGATAAAGGGTATTACTTGATAAAAAATAAAGAAACTGTATACAGACTGAAACAACTGTATAGTTTATCCCTTCTATGTCTATCATTATGTACCTTTACTTCATCTGCTCGTCTAAATCTCTTGAGTTGCCTTAAGCGCATGTACTCCGATTTCACCCGCTTGCGCCAACACACCGCTCCCTTCTCAGATTTCTTGCCTGTCTGGCCCATGATTATCCTGTTAGAGATAGCATGTATTAAATGTACAGTTCTAAGGATATTAAATGCAGTATGCTCTGAACTTGTCAAAATGAAAAAGACAGAAATCTGTTCCTAACATACAAGGCTGATTTTTAAACTTTGAACAAATGTGAGAATGTATTAAATTTAGAAAACACAAAAAAAGCTAATAAATAAGACAGGAAAAATTCAAAATTATTTAATGATACCCTATGGAGAGGAGACAAGACTAAACATGGGGGTTTAATCTTTGCTCAGCAAACGCAGTTCATTAAGCCCCTGTTCCATGCCGTCTTCTGTAATGTGAAGCCAAGCAAGGATTATTGGGTTCTATGCAATAATGAAATGGGAGAATGTAATATAGAAAAAAAATTGTTCGCAAACAATTGTTCAGCCGAATCTTTCTCTTCATTTTTCTCTTCATGCAGGAGTTGGGTATCAGAAAATCATTGACAGTTAGATCCAATCCAAGGTTTGAGATGGAGTATTTTTTTAATTCGGACTTTTAGCAGTTTAAAGGGGACCTATTGCAAAAAGGAACCTTGACTGGAGTATTTTTTAATTCGTACTTTTAGCAGTTTAAAGGGGAACTATTGCAAAAATGAACATTGACTAGAAGCTTTATCATATTGAAATAAGAAACTTTCTAAAAACAATAAAAAAAAAATTATGTACTGTTTCTGAAATAATGAAGTTTATCTTCACTACTCCTCTCTCAACATGTTTCTCTTCATTCTGTTGAATATTATTATATAAATTAATATCTATTATAGGGGGGCTTCCTTTCCTAGTAGATGAATTAGAGCTCAACCAAATAACGGATTCCAGTACAAACAAAATAACTGCCTTTTGCACAAATCCTGTATGTAAAGAGACATGATGTCTGGTGATTTTAATAGAGTGAGCTCGAATACATCTTCTAGGCAAAAGGAGCCCCACTGCACATGCTCCATGGTGCTGTCAGTTACTGAGCTTAGGGACCGACTCAAAATATACAGTAAGTAAATGTCACAGTATAAGGCGGATTAGTAATTAATATGGATAATAAGGGCTGGAAAAGCTCGAAACGTCGCTTAGCTTGAGGCACAAATAAAGCTACAAATTTTTCACCATAATCGGAGTGCTGCTGAAATAATTTCTTGTACACGAATCAGACCTGGGCAGACAGAGTCACAGACGGCACCTGACGCTGCAAAAAGCGTTGAGAGTGTTTGTGTAGCACTACTTTGTGTTTGTTAGCTTATATTACAGGCCAACCTCATTTTCAGCTTGATAATTTGCGACGAACCCTAAGCTTAGCTTTTCAACAGCTGCTCAGAGCCCACTGAGCATGTGAGTGTCGAAGACCCCCTGTAACAAGTTTGAAGTCCTGGATCATTGCTGCTATTGAGGAGCTGAAACTTTAGGCTGGTGCAATAAGTGCATTATATAAAACATGGCATTTTTAGCCCTATTCATTTTTAGGGTTTAGTTCTCCTTTAAAGACTGGACCAAAACTGAAAACCCCAGCAGTCCACATTTAGAAGGATATGTACTCCTTTCTGGCTTAGGCTGAAGAAATGTGCTTGCTCTCATGGCCTGCGTCTGGCAATGGTGTTCAGCACGAACATTTTAAGACGTAAACGCTACTAACTAGCAGAAAGGGTTCTTACATGCAGGTGTTTTGTGCGTGTTTGGCCGCACCTAAACACATCATCTAATTCATTCCCTTATATTGGCATGGTTGCACTAATGAAAATTCAGAGTTGCTTTTGATCACATCTGCAGTTTATTGCGTTATTTCAGACAGAACATTTTAAAAGACAATAGAATAAAAGGTTGTGTTTGGAACTAAACAAGCCACACACTTGGTTGCTTTAAAAAAAAGGCCTACAAATACAACATCCATGTGTTTTTCATGCTCAAATTCCTTTGTAAACGTGTTTAAAAAACACCCTGTCTTTTGACAAAGGCTTATGGAAAATTTCAAGAGACAAATAGTGTCAGATGTTTGGGAAATAAAATGCAGCTCCAGGATGAATCGAACTGTAGGAGACTCAGTTCAAGCCTCCCTTTGAGGGCTAAATAATTGGTCAAGTATGTAAAGGTGGCCATACATAGAGATCTGCTTGTTTGGTGATTTCTTGAGGTAGGCGATACTGGGATGAACCGATCGTGGGCCCTAGGGCACAACGATCGGATCATACAGGCGGTCGGATTGCGGGACCGCTTAACCGAACAGTTGATACGGGATTTTTCCCTCTCGGCCAGATATCGATTGGGGAAGCCCGTCTGAGTGGCTCACACACGGGCCAATAAGCTGCGGACTCGATCTGTTGCAGCTTTTATCGGCCCCTGTATGGCAACTTTTACAGTGTTTTCCATTGCAAAGCTTATCTGGAGACATCAGATCTTTTTTAATAAAATTATGTAAAAACACCACGGGCACATTTACTAAGCTCGAGTGAAGTATTCGAAGTAAAAAAACTTTGAATTTCAAAGGTTTTTTTGGGTACTTTGACCACTGAATAGGCTATTACGACCTTCGACTACGACTTCGATTTGAACTAAAAATCGTTCGACTATTCAATAGTCTAAGTACTGACTCTTTAAAAAAAAAAAAACTTAGACTACATACTTCGGTAGTTTAGGTACAATGTTAGCCTATGGGGACCTTCCCCATTACTTTGCTAAGATTAAAATCCTTCAAAACGATTTTTCCTTCGATCGTAGGATTTGCAGTAAATCCTACAAATTCGATATTTGAATTCATAGGATTTTACCTCGAGGGTTTATTAACCCTCGATATTCGACCCTAAGTAAATGTGCCCCCACATGTGACAGCCTTAAAAGATTGAAATTTTTTAATTTCTCTTAAATTTGAATATGCAAATTATATTTCCGATTCAGCATGAGGCCATGCACAAACATGGATTCAATGCATCCCTAAGAATTACATAGTAACAAAAAGTTTCTAAATAATTTGGAGATATTAAAATTTGACATGCAACACATTTTTCACCCATTAAAGTCTATGGGCGTCATTTTTGTGGCGAAACTTGGCAAACATTTCGCTCATCACTATTTTAAAGGTATGCAGTACAAGTACGGACAATAATAAAATTCACCTGCTGCTGCTGCTGCTGCTGCAAAAAAAAATGTAGGAGCTCACAAAAAACATCAATATAGATAATCTCCTAACAGCAGTCTCCACTTGACCTTTGCTAAATCTGCCCCTTAAAAGTGCTTGTTGAAAGCTCTGCATAGAGTTTGGGGGCAAATTCCTTCCATTAGCACTTAAATGCTATTGAATTTTTAGTTTTTTTTTTTCAATTTTCTTGTGTAGACTTTGTTTGCCAAAGAAAATACCCAATATATAGCCTTTTCACAAATAAACAAGAAAGTTATTTATTTTCTTCTATATTTCCCAGATGTCTTTCTCCTGCTCTGTGGGGATTTGGATAGCAGTCAACAATCCAATTATGTGTAACTGCATCTATCTTATAAGTATTTATGGGATAAATCCTGCCTTGAAAAACCAGCAAACCATTTGAATTGTCCCTCATACACAAAAATCATTGTTCAATTTTACCAGTATGTGCATGGCAATCGTAATATAAAAATATGCTATTTAACAGCATTTCACATTGCAGTCAACAGAGACCACTGTTTTTTTTATAGATTGCACGGACAGGCTCATGCTTAACCACAAACATCTGAGATGCTGAATATTTTCTGTCAAGCAATTCTCAAGGTCTGTTAAGACTACTGCCAGATGTAGCAGATCGTGGCCTACTCCTCCGCTCCGCAACACCCTGCCTCAGCCTGGGTGCAGGCAGATGCAGTGGATCTCTCCGTGAAATGCAAAATTTCGTAATTCTGCTCTGAAATACACTGCATCTATCTGTGTGAGAGGCAAGGAAATATATTTGGGTGCAAGCACATCAAGTAGCAGAGGAGTGGATTCTCTGCCTGTGTTTCTTCGCAGGTGAGACCTGCTACATATGGCACTAGCCTACATCAGCTGGCTTCTGAGACATTGTTTCAGAAGTCAGAATCAGCAGATAAAGACAGGCAAATAGATAGTTCTTTCAATAGAAATTACATTTACAAATAACTTTGAAAACCACTGAAATGTATTGGAAAGAAAACACAGGGGCATGGAAGACATTGAATTCTGATAAAGATTAGAGTCCCACGTAAGCCCAACCGATTCTGGGATTTGCTGCAGCTAGAAAAATAACGGCTTGCATAAATGAAACGTGTCTTATGGTTTCCAATTAAACATTAACCGAATATACTATTGTGAATTCTATGCAGTTGAGTCTATTATGTATATTCTTGCAGTATACCATCACCCATAAACCAGTATACTGGCTTAAAGGAGAAGGAAAGCTACGGAGGCATTTTATTGGCAATAGATTAGCTGCAGTAGTGCAAGCTAGAATGCTATATTTATTCTGTAGAATGTTTTACCATGCCTGAGTAAAAGCTTTAGAAGCTCTCTGGTTGTTTAGGATAGGAGCTGCAGTATTAACATGGTGTGACATCACTTCCTGCCTGAGTCTCTCCCTGCTCTGGGCTCAGATTACAGTAGAAAGGGGAGGGGGTGGGGAAGAGGAGCAAACTGAGCATGCTCTTGCCCAGGGCAATGAGGTTTAAGCTGAAGGCAGGAAGTCTGATAAAGAAGCCCATGTGTACACAATAGAAGGAAAGAAATGCAGTGTTTCTTTTGACAGGGGACTCAGAGCAGCACTACTTTGGGGGTTTACTGGTATATTTAGATGGCCCTTTCTGATAAGGCTTACTTAGTTTTAACCTTTCCTTCTCCTTTAAAGGAGAAGGAAAGCTCCAAGACAGTTTATTGCCAACAGATTAGCCACAATTGTGCAAGCTAGAACGCTATATTTATTCTGCAGAATGCTTTACGATACCTGCGTAAACAGCGCTAGACACTGTCTCTGTTTGTTTAGGATAGAAGCTGCCATATAAACTGGGTGTGACATCACTTCCTGTCTGAGGCTCTCCCTGCTCACTTACAGCTCTGAGCTCAGATTACAGAAGGGATGGGAGGAGAGAGGGGGAGAGGAGCAAACTGAGCATGCTCAAGCCCTGCCCTGGAGGTTTATGCTGAAAACAGGAAGTCTGATACAGAAGCCCATGAGTACACAACAGAAGGAAAGAAATGTGATGTTTCTTTTGACAGAGGACTCAGAGCAGCATTACTTTGAGGGTTTACTGGTTTATTTATATAGACCTTTCTGATAAAGCTTACTTAGTTTTAGCCTTTCCTTCTCCTTTAAAGGTATAGCATGCACTATATAAACAGTTTGGGAAGGGTCTTAATAAATAATTTGTAAAACTCTAACCCCGAGACTTGCTATCAGCATAGACTTATGTCAAGTAGTTTCACCTCAGTTACAAGTTACTGTTTTAATAATACTGAGAAAACAAATAATTCAGCAGTTGTGCTAGTGTCACAAATGGTGGGAATTGTGTTGTAAAAATGCTAAATTTTAATGCCAAAACATGCCCTAAGTTTGCACTGACAGTTGGAACCTGTGTCAGTGCAAACCAAAGAAAGGGCAGAGGGCATGAGGTTTGTTCAACTAGGGTATTGCACTCTTCTATTTTGGGGCTTGAATAACATTTGTGGGTATCAGATCCCATACCTGTACAAACTATGCAGAATATCATATACCGGTAATAGATAATAGGATATCTATAAGCAATAATTATGTAATACAATATATATTCGGGGGTTATTTATTAAAGTCTAAATGCAAAAACTCGAAAAATCCCAGTTAACTATTAAATCCAAATTCTTAGTGGGGAGAAAAAAAAAACCTATTTTTCGGAATCTATTAAACTCCGAGGGTGTTAAAAGTCTAAATAAAAAAGTACTCCAACTCAGACCTGCTGACTTCATGGAGAAGTCAATGGGAGACGTCCCGAAGATATCCCGATCTGTGCTGGGTTTCCTACAATAATCATAAGATTTTTTGGTTTTCGACCAATAATCAAAAAAAACCCTGTGTTTTCTGGCGTCAACTTCGAAAAATATATAAAATTCTAATGTTTTCACAACTTTATCGAGTTTTCTCCCCTTACAGGAAATTTTTGGCAAATGTATTGATAAATATGGAGAAAAACCATCAGTGCAGATGAGTATTTTTCAGAAAATCAGAAATTTTAGAATTTTGATAAACAACTCCGTAGGTATCCATTATTTCAAAACCGATTTGTTACTGGCAGAGATGTAAACACCACCTTACAGACTGAAGTAGTGCCAGTAAACCTTTCCATAATCAACTTTGGTAGTTAATTTCTGTTAATAGCTCTTTCAAGACCAGACTGTGCTGTTACCATATACAGTATATAATTCAGTGAAATCACTTTTCCTGGTACACTGCAAATATCCAACATGTGCATGATTAGCAGCACCCTGTCACCACCAAGCCATTTAGGATTTTATAAATAGATGCTGTGTTTAGTCTGCCAATTTAAGTCTAACAGCATTCTGTGTCCACTATTCCCAAAGAGCCATGCTAAAGGAAGAAATGATCTAAAATGATAATTCTAAGCATAAACTGTACTTATCAGAGAAAAGTGAAGTATCCCTGTGTTCTTAATAAACTGCTTATTCTAGAGCAGGCTTCCAAATAGAAAAAAAGAGCAATACTGAGCTGTATGTGGCTAAGCTGTTGACACCAGAATTACTGTAGTTCCACCATGGAACACCTGACATGAAAGTAAAGCACTCATAACGGGGATCAGCATTAGAGATCGTCACTATAAGATTGCAACATATGCGGACAACTTGTTAATCTTTCTTACGAACCCTCTCTCCACAATCCCACACCCTCAATACACTTTTTGAGAAATATAGCCAAATCAGTAACTTCAAGATTAATTTCTCCAAATCATTAGTTATGAATATCTCTTTACCCCTCCCAACAATACAAGACCTATCGCTGAACTTCCCGTATAGATGGGCAAACCGACACTTTACCTATCTTGGAATAACTATCACAAAGGATTAAGATGATTGGGAAGAAGTGAATTGCAAAACTCTATATAACAAAATTCTTAAGGATTTAAGACACTGGACAGCACAACCTATATCCTGGATTGGAAGAATTAATGTCATCAAGATGAACATTATGCCACACCTCCTGTATATGTTTCAATGTATTCCCTTATCATATCCTACGACATGGCTGAAAGCCTTCCAATCCCTTATAACCAAATTTGTATGGAACAATCATCCCCCCAGACTGAGATCCACGCTTCTATATAAGACAAAGACAGACGGAGGGAGGGAGGGAGGGAGGGAGGGAGGGAGGGAGGGAGGGAGGGAGGGAGGGAGGGCTGGCTCTCCCAGACTGTGCCAGATATCGAAGGGCAGTAATCCTTGCTAGGGTGATAGACTGGTCTTTCCATTTAGATGACAAGGGCTGGATCGAAATAGAACAGCAATCTACAGCCACACATCTGATTCACCTGCCATGGATAGACAAATTACACCGTAGGATAATACATAACTCCCATCCTCTACTTAATAGTACCTTAGCAATATGGGATAGGGCTCACAAAAGTTGAAATATCTCAGCTTGGCCTTCACCATTAACCCCAATTACAAATAACCCTGCATTTCCTGCTGCACTCCACTGAATTCAAGGACTGGCTTGTGAATGGACATCTACAATTTTTCCACCTGCTAGACAATGGGCGATTGGCTGACTTACCACTTCTTAGGACTACCAATATTGCCAGATACAACATTTCTACGGGTACCTAGGCGGAACAAATTAGTTGGGTAGGCCTCTCACTTAGTTTGAAAGGATATGTAGCAGTAAAACACCACCTAAACATGTTATATCTGCCCTATAAAATATACTCGACAGTGATAATAAGAAAGATCAATTAGCCTTTTTGCTAGCTTGGGAACATGACCTAGATATAGAAATACCGGAAAATTCATATAAAGATCCGATTACCAACATGATATATAGCTCACGATGTTGCAAGATTCAGGAGCTTAACTATAAAATCTTGAGCAGATGGTATTACACCCCAGCCCGACTACACAGGATATATCCAGCCACAAGCAATACATACTGGAGGTGCAAAAGTGAGGTAGGAACACAATCACATTTTCTGGAGCTGCCCTGACCTCTCAAGCTTTTGGTCAGTAATCATACATGCTTGCTCCCAGATCCTAGGTAGAGATGTACCAGTTTCCCTGGCACGCACGTTGCTTTTTTTGGGACGAGGAAACCAAGGAAGGGTTCCCAGACTTCATACTAGAAAGACATTTACTTAACGCGGCCAAAATTCTTATCCCTAAGTTGTGGAAATCTTCCAATCCTCCGACTCCTAAGAATTGGATAGATAAAGTTAATGAAATCGCTAAGTTTGAGGAACTATCCACAGTCTCAGGCAATCAATATTTAAAGTTTAGGGACACCTGGCTCCGTTGGTTCCTGTATAAAGATTAGTCTGAATACAAACAATTAACATGCCCGTAACACGCTTATTTACACCCCAAAGTAACAAAATACATTTGCAGGAGATCCTCATCCTAGACTAGGCACCCCTAGTCCCTTCCCATTTGACACGAATATCCACCCATATGCTTCTTATTTAGATTTGTCTACACTGATCATTAATTAAACCTATTTGCTGTGGATTTTCATGCTTATATTAGTGGTTTAAGACTAATACAATGTAATGATGGTATGTACTGCTTTCTACTATCCTCCCCCATCCACCATTTTTTTTTCTTCTGTACCCCTGGATTTACTCTACCAAATTAATAAAAAATAATTTACGAAAGTAAAGCACTCCATGAATATTTCCAAATGTGCCACAGTGGTAAATAGATGAAAAATATTTAAGGCTGACCACAGAGATGCAGCAAAATATACAGAAACAAGTATTTTTGTATGCATCCACATTTGCTATACCTAGTTCCAACTTTTTGATTGCAGAAAATATAACACACAGGAGTATTTAAAAACATACTTTAAAATTAACGGAAGAATATTCTTATAAAATGAACATTTAATGTGAGTAATGAGAATGCAACATATGCACTTGTAATTAGAAATAAGATCTAAATGTATAATTGTTCGATTTTTCAAGTTGCGGCTGTCAGGGCCCGAAGGCACAATTTGGAGTGCGGACCAAGGATGAAGCAATTAGGCAAACACAGTTCATGGTACAATGGATTAGGCAGAAGAATCGTCAGTTCAGGCAAAGGTCAGTCCAGGCAGCAAGATATCATGGTCGAGGTTTCAGGCAAAGGTCGTTCCAGGCAGCGAAGTATCATGGTCGAGGTTTCAGGCAAGGTCGAGAATCAATATTTAGAAGACACCCAGGAACTCTAGATAGAAGAACCTATACTCGGGCGCTGAGAGAACCTTCTGGCGTCCTTAAATAGGTGGGTTTTCGCGCCAAAATGCGCTAGGTGACGTCACAGGACGTGCGCCAGAATGTGCATCAGCACGTTTTGGAAGCCAGCGTTAATGAGCCAGTGTAATTACGCTGTGCAAAAACGCCTGACGGCCGCATGGCCTCTTCTGGGCGCCGCCATCTTGGACGCGTGGAGGACGGCCAGGACGCCTTACAGCGGCAAAGTTATGCTATACTGAATCGTATGCAATCCAATCACATTTAACTAATGCAAAACTCTGATGAGATTTTTCCTTAGCATTGCATATGGAAAATGCCCTTTATTAAAAAAATAGTATATTGCAGTTCATTTGAGCATATGTAGGCTAACAAAGCACTCATTACAGTAATGCTCTTGTAATTTAAAAACGCATATTTTACTTACAGTAATAAAGCTAGGACTGTGCTATACAATTTACTAATTCATCCTTGGCATGAGGCAAATGATCAGATCATCTGAAGTTGACCACAATCACTGGGTTAACCAGGCATCATCAATTTGTGTGGTCTGATCCTAAGCCTGTGTCGCAGACTATTTATAATGGAGGGAATGCTGCAAAAAGGGGTCTACGACAGGCTGATAAAAGCTGCTGACTTGGCCTGTCCAGACAGAGTCAACGGTTTACTGGCAAATGCAGTGATCCCCAACCAGTCACTCATGAGCAACTTGTTTTTAACCAACTCTTTATATGTTGCTCCCAGTGGCTTCAAATAAGGTGCTTATTTTTAAAATTCTTGGCTTGGAGCTTGAAGTTTTGGTTGCATAAAAACCAGATGTATTTCCAAACAGAGCCTCCTTTAGGTTGCTAGTTCATATAGAGTCTACCAAATAGCCATCCTTATTTGGTAACCCCAGAGACGTTTTCCATGATTGTGTTGCTCCCCAACTCTTTTTCCATTTGAATGTAGTGGAGAACCTCTGGGCCATTGTATAGGACCCTTCTGATGTCCACCACAACCAATATCAGGCAGCTCTGATGAGCTGGAGGCCTGCCTCAGCCTCCCCCACTATAATAGAAAACGTTTTCGTCTACCTCTTGCGTTTTATGTATAGCTTTTTCACAAAATGCATTATACAAAATCAATGGTTCGGGAAGCATCACTGCACCACAACCTGCCAGATCTCAGATCAAGTGCTCACTGTAAATAGACGATATGACCATTTTCTTCAACAATCATCAGTCAGTCAGACCAGAACACCGGTATAGACCTGTGAAGACTTTGGCAGAACTTCGGGGGCTAAAGTCAACTGTGGGAAGTCAGAGGCCCTGCTCTTCAGAGAAAGAAACATTTTTCCATCAGGTCTGTCTTCATTTAAATACTTGGCATTTGCTCTGGTGGTGAGGGTACTGCCCTGAAGTGCTGGGATGAGAAAATTGTTTAAGTTCAACAACAGATTGCAGTCTCAAAGACCTTACTATCAAAGTGGTGCAAAATGAGAATCTACCCATCATTCAGTATATGGCCCAGGTATGACTTCCCTGGCTACAGTCTGCACAGCCATCACTAGAAGCTTGTTTTTTTCCTACAACCAGGGCTTTTAAAAAGGATAGCATTAATTGGTCAGTTGTGAATAAGGAGCCCCGCAAAGGAAAAGGTGTTCCAGACATCCCCTGTGGAGTTTGCCAGCATTTTCATCTGCCTGCCACTATTTGAAACCAACATAGATTCTATAGGCAGCTCCACATCCCACTTTTTCTTTTGCCACTTTGGTGCACGTTGGGATATTACAGCAACATTCCTTGATTTTGCCTGGATGTGACAAATGACAGACTTGGGGAAACCAAGGATAGTACAAAAGCAGAGTCAAGGATGTGTTTAAATCTATTTAGGGCTCCCATCTGAGAGAGCAAAGTCAGTTTACAAAAAAGTTTCTTCAGATAGGTTGACTGACAAGGACATTACATGGGTATCTATCCAAGACGGACTTCACCTTGCTAGAGTTCACAGTACTACTAGGCCTTGTGACAAGTTTTCTATTATGTTGGGTGATACTAGGGCGGGTTTTAATGTGCATTTTATTTCTACAGTGGCTACTTTTTACCCCTCCCAGGTGGGAAAAAAACTGCATTATGATCCAATCATTTGCCCCAACCCAATTCATCTGATTAAACGGATCTGACCCAGTGCATTAGCAAACTCACCAAACATACAGATTGTATAGCATACCCCCCCCCTTTTGTCCAATCATTGTAGACCATAACCTAATCAAGTCAAATTCCATTGAAGTAGATGGAGAAAAAGCTGTGTCAATTCCTTCCATTTTATCATGACAGTTGTATCCTTTTTTAAGCCACTTATTAAACTTGTGGCTGGCATGGGTAGCACATGAGCATGCTAGCCACCGGAAGTCTTGCACTCACACAAGCACTTGTGAGGATTATTTACAGGTAGAAGCTCAAAGTTCAAGTCTGGCTGCTTAGTAATATGGAGTTGGCCAGATCTGTGTAGCATGTGCATCAACCATCCCAAGTGCCACCCAGCTGCCCATCAGGAGATAGTATAATATTTTCTTTCTATTCAGAGAAAATGCCCACTTCCATTAACTCCAAACCTGCCAGATAAGCCATCTGACTTGCTATAAATGAAGACAGAATCATGTTGCTAATACAGCTATTGCTTGGCCATTATTAAATGAGCTTCAATTACAATGAAAAATTGCAAAATGCTACAAGTCCATCTAACCTTTGGCCAACAGAGTAAAATTCATAACAATCCCTACAAAACCAATCCCTTGTGTAAAATGGGTTTAAATGTAGCAAACTCTGCACATCTCCAATTTAATATATATTAATGCACCTGGAACAACTGCTTGTGTGGGCACAGAGTGGCAGTTAATAACCGTGCCCACTGACGTACGAATACCAGATACAATTTCTGAGATGTGGGACCGAGGCTAAAGGTAAACAAATTAAGATTTTGATAAGAAAATATGAGACATGTCTTGAAGGGGTAATAGCTGACTTGCACAACTTTTGATCATGTTCACAAAAAGACTTGCAGGATACAGCATGCAGGCTGTCAGCTGACCACGTAGCTGCTTCTGTACAGCCCTTTAGAGTCTATTTCAATAAGCTGCTGCTGCTTCTAAACATCACCCCATGAATGTCCAAACACCCATGTGTCCTTTCTATACTGTCACATGACACTAGTGTAGACCACATTTTTAGAACTATTACAACTTCCTGCAATGCATATTTTATGCACCCGTGCAGCACCTCCTCTTGTTGCCCGACAGACTGTTCCATGACTCTTTATCTTATGACAACTTTTCACTTTGTTTTGCACACCCACACCAGCAGGTTTTAGCTACACCAATAACTTATTTACATGGGCTTGATTACGGTCTAATCCTTTATTTTCAAATGATGCCATTTGATGCTACAGTAATATTTAACCCCTTACCACTCCATTAGCACCAAACCGCATTATTACTGCGCTGCTCCTCAGTCCACTACCATAAATTCATTTGGCCTACAGGACCTTAGAGGTAGGATACTCTGGGAAATCCGTGGCTAAAAAAGGCTTTTGCAGACAAAAACATTGGTCTTTTGTATGACAGCTGCCCTGTCATGGATGTTGTGTCCCTCAGGCTGAGAATTCTACCAAGGTGAGTTCTGGGAGTTGTAGTCCAACAGCTGAAGAGCCAGAGAGAGGCCATTCCAGGGTTTCACTTATTGAGACAAATAGCAAATCCTTAGAAGTGTTGTTGGGGTATGCAGTCCTACAATAAAATCGTCAATCCAACGTAAGAGTTCCACTTCAGGTTTACAGTGTTTTGTCACTTTCATTCAGATAGTTCTATATAAACCAGTTTACCCAGGGAGACATTGCCAACAGTCCTGGAACTCATGGCAAGCAAAATAAATCATAACCAAATACCAATGCAGGGATGAAGAGTTCAAGGTGTGGCCAAACTACAACTCCCAGAATCCCCAGAGTTGGACATTGTCTGGTTCTGACATGATTGGCCCGAGCACTTGTGTGTCTTTGCGGTCTTTCTTACACGTTCATTGAAGCGGGATCTCCATTACACAGCACCTTTAGGGTAAGGACACACTGGACGATTTGTCGCCAACGTTTTTAAAAAGCAAATCGCGGCAACATATCGCTCGTTTTGTCTCTGAATGAAAGACGCCAGCTCCTGTGCCCACAGCGCGTTTGTGAATCGCCTGTAGCTCCAAAACGCACTGAGACCCTTTTCCGAGCGATTTATCAGAAATAGCATGTACTTAGAAAAGCACTGAAATCTCCTAGACACGCACACATACAGATAAGTAGCAGCAATTGTATTCAAATTACAATGCGAACGCAATGACGCAAGAACGCAAGCACGTAAAGACGCCAGGTTACAGCGGGAAGCACAAACCGTTTCCGGTTTGGGTGGAGCACGTACCGCACAGAGTAATGGGATACAAATCGCTCTGTGCCAATAGCTGTGAATCGTCTGTTCAAAAAAGACGATCGTCTTGTCGCCGCGATTTACTTTTTTAAAATGTTGGCGACAAATTGTCCAGTGTGTCAATATCCTTAAGGGTAAGGCCGCACGAGGAGATTCAGGGAGATTATGTCGCCTGGCGACTAATCGCCTCGTCTTTTGAGCAACTATCTCCCTGAACTGCCTCAGCGTTTTTCCCCATAGGCTACAATGAAAAGTCGCCTGCGCTAATGCACACACGGCGATGTGTTTTCAATAGTTGCCTGAAATTGCCTCACTGAGGCAACTTTGGGCAACTGCGTGTGCATTAGCGCAGGCGACTTTTCATTGTAGCCTATGGGGAAAAACGCTGAGGCAGTTCAGGGAGATAGTTGCTCAAAAGACGAGGCGAATCTCCTCGTGTGGACTAGCCCTAAATTGAACTGAAAGAAACGACACAGAGACAATATTCCCGCAATAAACTCCAGCTGTAAGGTTGCATTCGGAGTCCCTCCCCCTCTGCTGCCAGGGGCGGTCCCCCTTTGTCGTTGTCTGCTCCCACAGAGGGCCCACATTAACAATGTGCCCGGCACTTTAGACTCCGTTTATATTACCTTGTCTGTGACCGCCTCCCCTTCGCCTGGCTCTGCTTCTCCGTACTTCCTACCGGAATCTCCTTACCGATGGAATCCCACTACCGCCAAACTAAATATCCCAAATAAACCTCCACCTCTCACAGCGTTCATCCACCCCCATGACAAGCGCTTAGCTCTCTCTGTCTATGTTCCTATTGGCTCGCTCAAGGGCGCCCAGAAGTATACGAACCAATAGGAAATCAGAGAGGGAAAACGAAGCCGGCGCCAGCTATTCTCTCACTGTTATAGAGCCGCTGTGCACTCGGTTTCCTTTGTTCTGCCTCTACGCTAGAACGGATTGAGACGGGGCGCGCTCTGGCGACGCTTCCAGCCGAATTACCCTTTTATCCCCACTACATTATCCATGTTTTAGCTATAACCCTAAATCTCCTTTATCCTGCATATTTAAAAATCTATAACGGGTTTACTATAAAACCAAGCAATATGCCATCGATTGTATCACGCGTTACAGCAGCCGGTGCGTCTATTCTAAATAAAATTGTTCTGGTCTTGAATTAGCAGGGATGTGTGTTCACGTTTCACGCAGCTATGACTCCGTCGTACGATGTTTTAAGGACGACACCCAGCGCTGTTTAACTACAGCGCGGTCTATAGGGAAATAGCTATTCAAACTGAAAGCGTTTTAGGCGGTGATTGTATAAAGAGGCGTGACCTGTAGGTCACATGCTCGCTAGCACCACCGAATGACTGGCCACAGGTAACCTGGAGGCAGAACGTGCTGCTTGAAACAGATAATTGTTAGAGAATTGTGGGAAAGGAAGTGATTCCTCCTACAACCTCTTCTGCACAGGCCATATGTCAGGCCACGCCAGGGTTGCCAGGTTGTTGGGTTTCCAGCCAAATTGGGCTACTAATTTATAGCACAGGCGGGTTTTAAAAGTACAAATTTAGCCAAGGTACAGGTTTAGGCTCCCAATGCATGTTGGGTAATGTAGTTTTTGTTTAACAATTTGCTAACTGCCAAATGTAATAATGGAAGACTACAATACCCAGCATGCAATGGGACAGACTTGTGTAGAAGTCTGGAGTTACCAGATTTTGGGCTCTGTACCCCAGTCTCCTGTCACCCTTTAGCATTCTTGCATTTTCTGGTGACTTTTCTCACTTTTAGACAATTTTGAGGCAAAAATCTGCTGACCACCAAAATGTCTAGAGGTTGAGCTGTTTTACTAATAGTTATTAAAATTGTATATGTATTAGGGCCCTATACCCCCTGGCGAAGGGTGAATCTGTCCCAGTTTGCTTCATGGAAACATTTGAAAAAGGCATATTTTCATATATATTAATTTATTTTTTAGACTTTTTTCACTGCACATATTGTGCTACTTTTGAAGTGCCTCTTGGCTAGTTTTGGGCTGGTTTTGTAGCTGACTTTCGCTGGTTTTGAAAATTAGACCTGGCAACCCTGGGCCAAGTTTTGTTTATGCGGAGGACTCAAGTCAGCTCTAGTATATGGTGCACTCACCTGGACATAGCTGTTTTGGTGTGCGTCTGCATTCACAAGCCGATAAGAATTGCTTGTTATAATATCCCATCTACATTATACTGTGTGACTGGTCAGTATTATTGTAGTGAGGCGTTTCATTTTTGAACTCATTCATATCAGTCATGTCTTTCACTTACTTTAATAAATTATTTTAAGCTTACTTAAACCTTGCAAGTGGGGTTTATTTTGGAGATGGATTGCATTTCATGGGCGAATCTGACCCTGTTTCACTTTGCCGAAAATTTGCTACAATGCATTGAAATCTATGGGCGACAAAATGTTTTTGACGCAGCGAAATGTCTGTTTGGATTCAGTAAATCCTCTCTAGGATGTACGGAGGCAAAAACTGAGGTGCTTTATTTTCCGCTTGTGCCTTTGTCTAGCACTTACACTTTGAATTACCATGGTGTTTGTCAATTTATTAGCTGGAATTAATATAAAAATTCAATAGATGTGTTAGGTATTATCATTTCTGGCACTTGGCTTCAAAGTGACAAGGTTGAAATGTGCCTTCGGTTAAAGGGGTTGTTCACCTTCAAACAACTAGTTGGTTTCAGATAGATCACCAGAAATAACGACTTTTTCCAATGACTTTCTATTTTCTATGTGTGACGGTTTTTCTAATATTGAAGTGTAAATTGTCATTTCTCTCATTCTGAAGCAGCTCTGGGACGGGGGTCGTTGATCCTGTAAACTGTTCTAAATGGATACATTTACTTGATACATTTCTTATCTTTGTCCCTGCTGAGCAGAATCTCTGGGTTTCATTACAGGCAGCTGTTAGACTTGATACAATTGTTGCTAATACTCCAGAGATGCTGCTGAGAAATCGATCAACTCAATGTTGCAAAATTGTAACAGTTCAGAGTCTGCACCTGAATTACTGAGCTGCCAGACTCAAACACCACAGACACAAACATTCAACTTTACACTTAGATTTTGGAAAAAACGTAAAAGATAAATAATGTAAAGTATATGAAAAAAGTCTTTATTTCTGAGGAACAATCTAAAAACAACTGAATTAAAAAAAAAGAGTTTGGAAGGTGAACAACCCCTTTAAGGCTCAGTGGGAGAACCATTGTCTTTGAGCTGAGCACCAATTTTCTAATAATATTTTATTAACTTTTCTTTCCAAGAAGTACCTTTTATTCCAAGGTTAAGGGCCTTTGTGAAGTGTGTTATATGTGTATATACACATGTACATCTGATGGATCTCTCAAATATAGATTTTTTTTGCATATACAAGAGAGAGGTTGCTTTTGGTAGGGAAATCATAACATTTATACAGAGGTTCACTGATAATGGATACGGTGGAAATGTCACTAAAGCATATAGTTGTGATTTAGTGAAGTATTAGGGTAGAAATCTATTTAAAATCTGAAGCTAAAAGATACATACAGTGAACTAAAACTTAACTAAAGAAGTAGGCTTGAAATACTGAACATTACATTTTGGGCGTCTGTACCAGCCCAAAGCAACAACATCCCAGTAACTTAACTACCCTCTTCCGGTCCCGGGTGCAGGATGTGCAATTGCACCCCCCCACATCTCCTGGTAGTTACTCTACTGCCACAGCCCTTTAGCAGTAAGGATCTGTGCCTCCACAGATGCTCGAGTAGCCCCCATTTTCTTTTGTTCTGATTCACTGTACATGCTCCATGCTGCGGTTATTGAGCTAAGGGACTGACTCACAAGATATTGAATATACATAATATAAATGTTACAATATATGCTGATTAGTAAATAGTTCATGACAGCTCAGAAACCAGCACAATCACTATCATCTTGACTCAGAATATATAATTACATAGTATCACTGAACTACTGAGCACATTGAGGTGAAGGATAAACCATTCTCCTAGGGAATTTCAATGGAGCTAAGCTTCAATTTGTCATCTGCCTACCAAACCACACGGAAGTGTTTAAAGGAGAAGTTACCTCCTTATTAACAAAAAAAAAAACCTACCCTACATAGACCCCTTCCTCCCCCCCCCTCCCCCTAACCTAACTGCTACCCTTGGCAAATGCCCCTAACCTTTTACTTACCCCTCGGTGCAGATTCACGGCATTGGACGCCATATTCTTCGGTCTTCATCGTGTATTCTTCTGGCGCTTTGGGAATTTTCATGACTTTCTGCGCATGCGCAGTTGACAAAGACCCGAAGACTGCTCAACGATAGGGAACTTCCTTCCCGATGAAGACCAAGAGAAGAAGATGGCTGCCGTGAACTGTGATGCTGTGAATCTGCACCAAGGGGTAAGTAGAAAAGTTAGGGGCATTTGCCTGAGGTAGCAGCTATGCTGGGGGGGGGGGAGAGAGGGTCTGTGGAGGGTAGGGGTTTTATTTAATAATGGGTTTACGTCTCCTTTTATACTGAACTGTTCCTTTAAACTAAAAACTGGATAAATAGGCTGTACAAAATAAAAAAAATGTTTCTAAAATAGTTAGTTAGCCAAAAATGTAATCTATAGAGGCTGGAGTGACTGGATGTCTAACAGAACACAATTTTCAGCTCTCTAACTCTGAGTTAGTCAGCGACTTTAAGGGTGGCAACATAGAACATACCTGTTTAGTGAGTTTGCGATTGATCCTCAGCATACAGCTCACATTCAAAAGCAGACAGTTATGGTCCATGTGCCCCCCCCCTTAAAATCACTGATTGGTTACTGCCTAGTAACTATTCAGGGAAACCAAGAGAGCTGCAAAGCAGGAAGTAGTGTTCTGGCTATTGTTAGACATCCAGTCACTCCATCTTTTATATATTGCATTTTCGGATAACTAACTTTATTAGAAACATTTATTTTGCATTTATTATTGTTTACCCAGTTCTTATTTTTATACTGTACAATGCCTTTAAAGTAGCCCTTCCACTCATATTTGCAGCCTTCAGTGTCTGCAGCTGTAGCCTCTTTGTCGGCTCGGATGCAGACTCACAAATAAGTGGATGCTTGTAGATTGGCTGATTCTCTGCCTGCTTTTATTCGCAGGCCGATAATCCAACTTGTATGGCGTTATCCTTGGTATCAGAGACCGAATAACCCCACTGAAGCTTTTATAGGGGTGAGAACTCCAACACGTGTTTTCATTATCATCATGAAAACTCTGATTTGGCCCCACAGTACACAGTTTGTGTACAATTTGACAGGAGTCAAATCTAGGAAGCAGGTTCCAGTTAGAAAACACTTGTGTGCATTTTCTATCAGAAATCCTTCCAGTGTGCAAATAGACAGGTAGATTCCAGTCCTGTCGAAGCACACGTATAAGATAACCATTAGAAATGTAGATTTTGGGGTGCTACAGCCACATGGGAGTTTGGGTTGCCTTTCTGCCAAATAACTGATGGGCTTTGAGTGCACTACAATGTTTAAAAATATGTATGCCCTTGCAACAAAATATTAGGCAACAAATATGCATCGATCAATACCTTTTTGTATCTTTGAAGCAATTGTTGCTGATTAGTTGCATTTGTATTATGGTTTACCTATGCTTTAATAACCTTCAAGGAGACATTTTATGTAAAAAATTAGAATGTACCAGTGTGTTATACTCGTTTAGATATAGAAGAATTTTGCTTAAAAAAGTAGTGTTAGACTGATTTATTGAATATTTCTGCAAAAACCCTAATAATCCCTCCCTTCTCTTTCACTTCCTGAATTCCCAGGCTGTGCAGGGAAGCCTGCGGCACTCAGCTCACTGCACTGTAGGTCAGGAACCAATCAGCAGCTAGCAGGACCTGATAGGGAACTGAAGCATGTATTTGCTTGTGTGACTGCAGGGCTATGATTGGCTGCCCCCCTCCTACTGTGCTTCTGGCAGGGACCATTGGGACATGCCCACCCCTCAATTGAAACAGGGACCAGTGAACATCTACAGTATACGGAGCTCCAATAAAGCGGCTAATTTTAAAGCTAATAATAATTTTTAGCACCACTTAAAAGCAACATCATATATTACTTATAATTGCATACAATTTTTTTTTTCATTTATCCTATATGTCTCCGTTTAAGTAAACCCTTTTGTATAATTTTTGCATTACAGGCAATGAGAAGGCAGTTGAGGTGCTTATCTGCTGGCTGAATTATAACTGAATATGAGATTATTCCCAGAGTGCCTGGTCAGGTCATTACACCCCATAAATCTGGCATTCTTGTCCTGAATTAATCTTTGGATTAAGGATGGTGCATCTGAAGGTCATGATTTGTGACAGTACATGTAGTCTCTGTGATATAGTAAAGGAATTTCATATGATAAAAGGAGAAAGCAGACTGCAGGGGATATGTACAGGGGAGGAACACAAAAACAGTTAAAGAAATAGCTTGTATTTGCTCAAGGTTAGGGCTGCCATGGGGGAGGGAGGTACTGTTGTGCTGAGCCCAGTGAAATTCATTATATAAGGAGGCCCTGCAGCATTGCAAAAGTTAAGCACATTTAGTAAGATATATTAATATATATTTATAAAGTTACATTATATATAAAGTTACACAATTTACATAATGTCAGCAAAAACTGCCCTGACTTGCCTAGAAGCTTAACGGAAAACAAAAATTGTGTAGCGTTCCTGGTATGATCACACACCCAGTTTTAATGATGTACAGAGAATAGATACTTCTACCTTTTGTAAACAGTGAATAGTGCTCTTAAAGCATCAGGTTGTCAGTGGTAGAACGAAAAGGGATAGAAATACTGTAAATGGCCACACTTCAGTTCATGTGAAAATCTGGTGGTATATTGTACTCACAAACATCAGAAAAAACAATTGCACATCAAGGGTTAAAACTGTTAGCAGTCAGCTTGTGATATTCCTTCCTTCTTAGTGGACAATAAAGAGAAATGTGTGGTATCGTTTTTATACTTTAATAAATAGTAGTAAAATTGCACTCACAAATTTTCCTCGATGCTAGTACATTTGACAATAACAAAGTACAATTACATATAAGATCCTTTTCCACAACCTGCATAACATTGGATAAAAGTGAATACAAGTATGGGAAACTTTACTGCCCTAAAAAAAAAGGCTTTAAGGTTGAAACCAACATTAAGGCCAAAGGGGGGACAGAAATTTTAATTTTTAAATCCACCAGCTTTCTCTTTGTAGGGTGCTTGTCACCAATTCTCAATGCCACACCAGTGTAGACCAATGGCACACTTGTTATGCTTCTCTTAATATACCCTTTATTAATATTGTTTATATGTTATTATCATTTCCTTTATTTTTCTATTTGTTTTACCTACATATTGGAGGCCACATGGGCACTCCAGCAAATAAACAATATTAGCTGTATCACACTTAATTAGATCCTGAATTTGTAAGAATTCTTTGGCTACCATACTTACAAAATTAGTCGTTTTTACACTATATTGGCATGATTTGCAAAGACTTAATGGGTAGAAACCCAAAAATGTGTCCTTTTTCTTTTGTATTTTATTGCAACTTTGTACAAATTTTTGCTTTAAATTAGGTGCTTTCTGGAAAATGACTCTGGGTTGTTTTGGGAGAACTGATTCCAATTCCTTATCTAAGCTGAGTAAATTCCAGTATTTTTTTATGATGTTTCTTATTTCCCTTGCTCTCGCGTTGTATTGTGTTACAAAAACACATACCAAAATTATCATCCACTCTCTCATTTTGGTGGTTTATTCTCTCTTTTTTTAAATTCCAACATTTCCTCTCTGTCTGATGTCCTAACTAATCTTAATGCTTTTTGTATAGCTGCATTCTTTCCCTAAATCTCTCCATTAGGGTCTTGGATTGCTTATCATATTCATTTAGATCACTGCATTTTTTCTCACCTTTCTCAATTGTCCGAGTGATATTTTTAATCCACTGGAGATTGTGGTTGCTTGTGGCTAGAATGTAGTTTTTATCTATAGTTTTAAAGTAGGCATGTGTGTGTGTATCTGCCCCTTCTCTATATAAATTTGAAGATCCAAAAAATCTATTGTTTGTGCACTAAAATTTAGGGAAAATTCTAGGTTCAAACATTATTATTTAGTTCTCCAACAAACCTTAAGAATTCTTTTTCCCCTTTATTCCAAATTATCAAAATTTTATCAATGTACTGTTTCCCTAGGGATAGGCCGGCACCCAGTTCCATGGGTTCCAATACGAATTTCTCCCAATAGCCCATGAACAAATTGGCGTAACTGGGTGTGAACCGTGTCCCCATGGCAGTACCACAAACCTGAAGATAGTATTTATTATTATACCAAACAAAGTTTTGACCAAGTACGAACTTTATCCCATGTATAATAAAATCTTTACTTTCCTCGCTCATACTTGGATTTTGCATTAAAGTGATACTGACACTTTCCTATAAAAATCATAGGAACGTGTCAGTATGAAGAAAATGCTGCACACAAAATATTTCCCATCAAAGCCCCCCGCAAAGCCGCCCCAGCCCAGCAAACCCGCACTCATCCGACCCTCCGACCCACCTAAAAGATCTCTTCAACTGAATTGAAATGCTGACTAAATCTCTTCAACTGTTTCCTACATCTTCCGGTTTGCTTCACTGACGCAGGGCTGGGGGTGGCGCGATCCTTCCATTGGACGATTACATATCACAACTGGACTTCAGCCTATGGAAGGATCGCTCCGCCCCCAGCCCTGCATCAGTGAAGCAACCTGGAAGATCAGTCAGTGCAGGAACCGATTCGGCTGAGAAAGGTGCGCAGGGCTGGGGGCGGATTTGCGGGGGGGGCCTTTGCAGGAAATATTTTATGTGCAGCATTTTCTTCATACTGACACGTTCCTATGATTTTTATAGGAACGTGTCAGAATCGCTTTAAATAGAAGAGGATGAGCTGCAGAATGAAGCCAAAGATGAGGAGAATGAAGGGTAAGTTGCACTGAACACCAATTGTTTTGTTTTAAAAACCCTTGTTTGCTTTTTTTTAACTTATATAGGGGCCCTGGCCACCAATGGCTTTTTATAACTTGTGGAGGGGGGCTGACCAACAATATTATTTTTAAACTTGTAGGGGGCTTTGAGAACCAATGGATTTTTATAACTTGTGTGGGATGTTTTTACTGTTTTAGCGCTGATGTCTGTGTGGCTTTTTTACTGTGGTGTGGACTGGATCTGGGTTGGGGCGGGCTGGGACCAGGTGGCATAGAAAATGTTGTCATATGGGGCTCCGTAATTTCTGGTGGTGGCCCTGGTTAGGTACAGCCACAGACACCACATTTCTGTGCTGAATACACCTATCTGCATATAAGACTTTGCTGGGAGAGCCATGCTTTAGTTCATAGATTAGTTGTAGCTTCAGGCTGAATTTAACTTGTAATTCTGCACTTTAAAATTATTGAATATGCAGTATCACTCAGAAGAATCTTGCATTTAGTAATACTTAACTCATATTCAACAGAGAAACCTTTTACTATTTCTTTAAATAGAGTGATTTGTTTTTTTTATAGCGGAAATGTTCATATTTTAAGATTTCAAACCACTTCTGTGCAAGCTGCTCCATTCATGTCATAAATAATTGCACTTTACAAAACCGAAGAGCTATTTGATCCAGCCCTTTCCACTGAATGTGTCCCACCTTTGTGTGATGAGCAGAATGACTGCTGCGAGCAGCCCAGACACACAGCGTGCAGGCACAGATATATATGCATTACCCAGAATGCTTTTAGAGAAGTGCTATCCCTGTTGACATATGCTGTGGGTGGGAATACGTAATGTAAGCTGTTTTTTAATGTTTTTCCAAGATACTGTTTTCCATTATAGCTTTGAGTGTTTCTATTCCATGTCTTGTGAAGTTGCTCCCTTTATCTGTAATAAGTGCACACTGTCAGAGGTATAAATACAGTCTTCAGCACTATTTGTATTAGTTGGTCCGAGTATGGTGGGTTATCGCTATTCGCACTTAACGAATCAACAGTTCCCACTTACAGATTTGACTAATGGTTTGTTTTTTGTATGTTAACTTTAATGGCCCATTTAAATTAAAGCAATGCATTAATACACTTAAATATAGGAAATGTTTTAACATTTTGGTAGGCATTTGTCAACTTTTTTTCCATTATAATCATTTCTCTAACTCTCCCTTCTTTCCATACATGTATAATTTGGACGAGGGGGCATACTGGAGGGCCCACGGCAATCAATTATGTTATTAGGCAGGTATAATACATGCCTTTTTATGCTTCCTACAAGTGCTTTCAAGAAGGCAGAATTATGTATAAATAACATTTTCTTCTGAATAATCTTTTATGTATTTCATTTCTAAGCAGAGCTACAGAACTTAAAGGAACACTAACATTAAAAAATAAAAGTGATTTAAAGTAATTAAAATATAATTTACTTTTGCCCTGTACTTGTAAAACCAATGTATTTGCTATAGAAACACTACTAAAATGTATATAAATTCAAGTTGAAATAGGGATAAATGGCACAGGTTAAAAAGCAGACAAATGCTGTAGAATACTATGGGTTTAATTCTTACATAAGAATGTAAACCCACTGTAATGAACAGAGCTTACTATCTGCTATGTAACCTTGTGTCTTTTTACTTTTGTCAGACTGAATAGCTTCCCCCATGGCTACACAGCAGCTTGTTTATATATACTATAGCAGTGTTTCTGAAACAATCACACCAGTTTTTCCAGTGCAGGGCAACAGTACATTGTATTTTAATTACTGTAAACCACTTTCACTTTTTCTATTTTACTATGGGACTCATTTACAACTGTAGACAGAACCACTAGGCACAAGAACATGCAAGCTTGCCTTTGTTACAAGGCCATATGCTAAGCTGTGCCTAAGCTTTTATGCCTAGCCCCAGTGTGCCTTTTACTCTGTTAAATAAGGCGTAATAATAAGCAGTGGAGTAACTACAAGACCACAGCGAGAACTGTTAGCCCTCCCTCTTATTTTTTTGTAGTTACCAGACTTTGACTTATGCCCCTCTGTCTCCTTTCACTCTTACAGGACATGTAAACCCTCCCCACAAAAATGTGAACAGCCTCTTTGAAATCTTTAGATACTTGCCACTCTGGTTGTTAATATGTTAACAGTAAAGCTGCAGCATCCCCTTAATAACTTAGAAACTATTCTACTCTTCTAACCCACTCTGCCTCCTCCCTCAGGAATTTACTTTGACTGTTGGCTCATGAGCATGCTCAGTTCTTCTTATCTCAGATTACTAAACACACCCTCCAGTCTAACAGCCATTGAAGAGATAGCATTGCTGGTTCCCATAGAAACTCTAGCTATCTGATCCTATTTTTTTCTCCTAACCACCTCTGCTGAACTCAGCTTAACCATTACATTGCTCAACCCCAGCAGAACTTTTAATGAAAGTATTTTGTGCCAGAGTAAAGCTGCATTCTATATTGCATGAACTTTACACCACACATGTCTCAATGGTACTGATGATGTGTCAGAGGGAAAATGGCCGCTGGGTGAAAGCTATTTGTTTTAGGAAAATGTGATGGTGCTGGATAATGGAGGGGGTATATGCAGTACAAAGGATGTGGCTTGGGTTGGGAAGATATGCCCAACTTATATACATGGTAGGAAAATGTAGGCTTTACATGTCCTTTAAGCATTCCCGATTTTTTTTTTTTTTTGACAATTTACTTAAAAAATCAGATGTGCGCATATGTAGAACTTTTTAGCGATGTCAGAGGAGAGATTTGCACATAGCCTAGCACGGAATCGGTGGTTTCATAAGGATATGCACATGAAGTAACTTCCACTGAAGTCACATCTGAGCAAAAAAAAATTTGGATCCCCGTGTGACCTGCATTTGTAAGTTGATAGCCCTGCACAGCCCTAAACAAGAACCTCTACCTACTTTCCTTTTTTCCAGCCCTGGTAAATAACGTACACAATATTCCTCTGCGAACATGCACATTACTTCCTGTTGTGATTTGCACTAGGAAGCTCAGAGTATAAATATATTACTTTAACACTCTAAAAACTGCAATTACAGTACTATTATATACATTCTCTCTTCTCTTCATACTATCAGATGCACACTGCAGAATTAGAAGTTGCAATACTAGCTATAGTATGTAGAGGGCCAATTCAACAGCATTGGATTTCCAACACACTTTAACAGCAGTGCAAAGTCTATATGCTAATTCCCAGACAGGCAGCAATATTTCACATAATGTATTCACAACCCACAGTGCTTTTGACAAGGGCATTACATGATCACAACTCTATTTATTCCATTTGTGTCATATTTTTATACCTCTGGTTTACTATGATAATAAATATGTTACAAATTGTATTTTGTTTAATGACCATATTATATCATATAGTTATTTGCCTTTTTGTCACATTAATATAAATAGGATGGACATCATGGAGCTATAAATGCATTTTCTGCCTACAGACAGGATAGTTGGTCCGATAATGGTGGGTTATCGTGTGTTCACGAAATTCTCCCCACCATTGACATTGACTAACATTTTTGCTTTTTATATTTGCAGCACTAGAAATATCCATTTAAAATACATTCACATGCAACAGACTACAGTACACAGGATGTATATTCGTATAAATACAGTACCAATTTCTTCCTTAACCCTTCAAACAGAATCCATTATTTTGTGAATTTGAACAAATCCAAAATCAGCCAAATACTGAACTGAATCCTGGATTATTTAGATTGGTTTAACAACCTCCAGGTTTTACGTCCTCTAGGTACTTGCTGTTTTTGAATTAACAACCTCACACCTGCAAAGTGTTTTATTATAAATAATTTTAGTGTTAATGCATCTCTAGCAATGGATTCAAATAATGGGCCAGCCAAAAAATCTTGTAGCATTGATTATATGCCTCTGCCCACAAGCAGTCATTCTTTATTAAAGCACCACATCTGCCATCACTGTTTCTCTGATCCACTTCATCTGGCATATATCTCTTACTTTATCCCTCTGTCCAGCAGAAGTCAGCAGTTTTGTGCTCGTGAGCTACTGTACATTTAAATCTAAGAAGTCTTGGCAAGCCAAACCAGAGTAAGTCTAGCTCCTAGGAGATGCTATGATTGGCCACATGCTTCCAGCAGTCTCTGCTTGGCAGAAAACGTATGCTTTTGTGCTATCAAGACTTGCCTCCAAGCCAAGAGCAATGTCTAAATGGCCATAATACTAACTTCAATTTTATTATCTGATATCTGGATTCTGTTTGAACTGATTGGAATTTTCTTAGGAGTGCACATCATACTGGGTCCAAGTTGAAAAGGGTTTTAGGTACTACAGTTCGGAGACTGGAGAAGCATATTATAAAATAAAGGAGGAAACAAATCCCTTTGTTTTGTATTTTAAAATGTATACTACTTTACAAGGAAATGTCAAACAATAGGAGGAACTTTTTTGTTTTGTAAAGTTTCACTTTGTTATTTATTCATGGTCATTTATAAATTAATAATGAATATGATTATTCTCTTGTATGCTGTTTGTATCCCTATTTTGCAGTTGAAATATTAATGCATGCAGTGTATCTCAATTAATCAGATATCAATTGTTTCATATTCCTTATGATTCATATATACATCTGAATGTATAGATTTTAAACTTTTGAGAATCCCTTTTTTTTTTTTTACTCTAACTTTTGTTTGTTAAATTATTGTAAACCTTCTGTTTGTTATAAATGATTGAAAAGCATTGCAAATTTTGTCGCTCTATATAAAGAAATGATGACAGAGGACAACAACTGTAAATGAAAAAAATGGAGTAATAAAGAAAGAGTTAGGAACAAGAGACCATTAGATAAGGTGGAGAAGAGGAAATTTTGTACAAAATACAGAAAAGGAGAAGTTATACAGTGTACACATGGAGTTTCACAGGTTAGCAATCATTGCTTTATAGACTACATGTTTTGTAATCATTTCTCTTTACCTTAATATAAAAATCCATTTTCCCTTGAAAGTCCTGTTCCTTTCTTCACCTCTCAAGGCACAGCCTGACACTCTGGAAAATCTCTTTGAAGAAGACACCCACTCTCTGTAGCTCTTTGTCAGGTCCCGTTTGGTATAGATTGTGTAAAGTAACTGTAGGGTGCAAAATGAAGCATAATGGATTTATGTCCTCTTTGGCAGCAATGCAGTTACCTCATAATGAATATGCTTAGAATTAAACTGTAGATGGAGCTTGAGTTCCCCAGGTAACCCAAAAATAACACATGGACTTGTAGTTTAAGAAACAAGGACTTTATTCAATATCTCCTTACCATCATTTGGAAGTCCACGGTTCCTGACCCCACACATTGCAAATCTCTTTGACTTACACTCTGCAGCTCTCTTTGAGACAAATCAGAAAAAAGGTGCATATTATAGATTTATTTTGATTCGATAACATTTTTCATGTAACGACAATAGGGTTATATTTATTAAAGAGTCCACCAGATCCACTAGAGTGAAATTCCGTTGCTCTCCATTAATTTCTATTGCTTTTTCACCCATTGATAAATCCCATAGAAATGAATGGAGAGTGGCGTAATTTCACTCTTTGATAATTATGTCCCATAGACAAAATATGAACTCCAGCAACACTTAAGAACTTTGCAGTAACTGGACGTGCATAGTATATAGTGTTACAAAATGTAGAAATAGACAATGGTATAAATCTTGCGCAAAAATACAATATACTCCGGATGCGCAAAATACAAAGGGATTCCACCCCAAAATAATATTAAAACAATCAACTTGATATGCGCTTCCGTTTAAAAATAAATACACCAACTTTTAGGGGCCGATTCATCAAGGGTCGAATATCGAATAGTAAAAACTTCGATATTCGACCATCGAATTAGCATGCTACGATAATCGAAGTCCGTCTTCGATCGAAGGAAACCATCGTTCGATCGATCGATTCCATGCTACGATGTGAAGGTTTGTGCGTATCGAATAGTCGAAGCTGATCGAAGGTAACCTTTGCCACACTTCTATTCGAATCGATCGATTCGAAGTTTTTATGCCCCACTTCCTTTCTGCCATTTTTTTCAAACAGGAAGTCCTCTGGAGGCCATTTTAGGTGCATTGGCGCCCTTAATGCGCACTTGCTATTTGGATGAGCTAGGTGGAGGAGGTTGCCAAACAGCTGCTTGAAAAATGAGAAGAAGGAGTGAGGAGGAGGAAGGCGAATGTGGTTCCAGCCCTGAAGAGGTGCCCAGGGTGGCTGCATCCCACACTACGTGGGATGTAAGTCACCAGAGGAGGGGGAGAGAGGGGGACAGGGGCTGGAGTGTTAGAGGGAGGGGTTCCTGGGCTGAGGTGGAGGAGGAGAGCCTGTCAGGGTCCCATAGAGGGGGAGGGGAGAGGTCTGGGAGTGCCAGGACAATGAGCTCCCCCAGCTCACGCCACGTGTCTCCCCCAACATCGGAGACACGTGGTCGGTCCCGCACCCCAGCCAGGGGAAGTAGGGCCTCCCCCAGGGCACGCCACGTGTCTCCCCCAACATCGGGGACACGTGGCAGTTCCTACACCCCAGGCAGGGGAAGTAGGGCTTCCCCCAGGGCACGCTACGTGTCCCCCCCAACATCGGGGACACGTGGTCGGTCCCGCACCCCAGCCAGGGGAAGTAGGGCTTCCCCCAGGGCACGCCACGTGTCTCCCCCAACATCGGGGACACGTGGTCGGTCCCGCACCCCAGCCAGGGGAAGTAGGGCTTCCCCCAGGGCACGCCACGTGTCTCCCCCAACATCGGGGACACGTGGTCGGTCCCGCACCCCAGCCAGGGGAAGTAGGGCCTCCCCCAGGGCACGCCACGTGTCTCCCCCAACATCGGGGACACGTGGCAGTTCCTACACCCCAGGCAGGGGAAGTAGGGCTTCCCCCAGGGCACGCTACGTGTCCCCCCCAACATCGGGGACACGTGGTCGGTCCCGCACCCCAGCCAGGGGAAGTAGGGCTTCCCCCAGGGCACGCCACGTGTCTCCCCCAACATCGGAGACACGTGGTCGGTCCCGCACCCCAGGCAGGGGAAGTAGGGCTTCCCCCAGGGCACGCCACGTGTCCCCCCAACATCGGGGACACGTGGTCGGTCCCGCACCCCAGCCAGGGGAAGTAGGGCCTCCCCCAGGGCACGCCACGTGTCTCCCCCAACATCGGAGACACGTGGCAGGTCCGGCACCTCAGCCAGGGCTGGAACTACAGAGATGACCGCCAGGAGGAGGCAAGAGGAGGAGGAAGAGACACCGGCCTCACAGAGGAGGCCAGAGGAGGAGGACGATGGCGATGAGGGCCCCAGTGGGCGAATGGGGCGAAGATTTTCCAGTGAAGAAAATGCAGCACTGGTTGATGAAGTGATCGTGCAATGGGATGTGTTATTTGGATGTCGATCCCATTGCATCAATGCTGCCAGACGCAAAAAATCTGGCAGCTAGTAACGGACAAAGTCAACGCTGTAGGCGCTGTACACAGAGATCACAACACTGTGTACAAGCGCTTCAGTGACCTGAAGCGTTGGATGCGGGCGAAGTTTGCTGCCAGGAGAGCAAAGGCCCAGAAGACCGGCGGTGGCCCTTTACCATCTTTGAGGCTGCAGCCTTATGAACGCCGGCTTCTGGCCATTATGGGCAGAGAGGTGTGTGAAGGTTTAGAAGGCTCACATGACACAGACTGGAGAAGTAAGTACATTTTAATACACAACATTCTTACTGCTTTTATCCACATTCTTATCATTTGCCTAAATAACTCATTTCCCCTTTGTCATTTAGCTTCTTTCCTTAAATATTGCTCCTGTTTGCCATTAGAGGATTTTATGTTTCCAGGATTCTTGTTTGTTTTTGTAGTAGTTAATTACGTGCAGCTGTAACATTGCCAAAAAGGCAAACGTTTATTAACCATTTCCCTACTAGAACAGAAATGTTTATAAAGTGGATTAAAAGGGTTGTTGAGCTTGAAGTTAACTTTTGAACTATGTTATGTTATCATTTTAGACAGTCATATCATTCTATTCCAGTCTGTGATTTCTAGGAATATATGTTTGCTATGGTAATTTACATCCTAGCAACCACTTTTTCAAAATCGTCTACTGTAGAGCTTATATAAAAAAAAACAGAATATTGGGTACCAGAGGAAAACATTACTTTAAGGTTAACAAACCCTTTAACTTCAGTGTGTAAAAGTGTGAAGCAACATATGTAGAGCCTACAGCAGCTGTATTGTCACTTATTACATTCTGTGCTTCTCACATCATTGCAAACAGGGCCTTTGTGTCATGTATTTAACTTTTCAACCTTAGCATCTCCCTTGCAGTGCCCTGATAGACTCCACTTGGACTTTAAACATATCGTTTCCTCCCCCATTACATTTCAGTTATTATTTTAAAGGCTAACTTAAATATTTTAGAAACATGTTGTAGGTTTGTCCATCAGCCTAATAAACAAGTACAATTGTAGTAGCTTATGACTGACAAATTTTTTTGGCACTTTTCTTAACAATTGCAGCACCACCGCGGACAGTGCCACAACCCACGGACAGTGACCAGGACCAGGACCTTGATCCTCAGCAGCCCCAGGAAGAGGGTGAGGCTGCAGAGAGCCCTAGAGCCCCACAAGCTCAAGGTACAGACATGTTTGTGTTTGTGGCCAATGTAGTTGCTTCCTCAAATTGTTTGCAACATTACTAATGTCCAATTTCACATTACAGAACATCGAGCTCCCCGGCGTTCCCAGTCGCCAGCCGTGCTACCTGTGGTGCCCCCCAGACGTAAGAACCCTTCCTTTATTTGTCTGTGTCCCAAAGATGCAAAGAACATTTACTGAGTCCCTTATGCAGCCTACTTATGTGCCTCTTCAGTGTTAATGAAAAGCAGTAGGTTGTTAAAGACAGATTTTGGATAGAATATACATTTTGCCCATTTCCTTATGCGACCAAAGTGTCAATTATATCAGATTGTTCTGCTGCTCTGGCTCTGCATCTCTCCCTTCCTCTTCCTGTGCCCCCCCCATTCTGACTGTCAGCCTGAAATCACCATACAGTGCTACTACTATTTCACTCTCTCTCAGCCCCACTTTAAAATCCTACTGATGTCTTTGTGACTGCCCTTGACTATTGGCTCTGCTCAGCCTACATTCTCACCTGTTGACTCGACACTTTTCTTTTTCCTTCTACATGGTCCATCTTGCTCCCCCTCACTCCAAGCCATCCACCGTCTCAAGATTTACTCTGGCTCCTCATGCCTCATAGTAGTTTTCTCACTCCATGCTGTCTCTCGGGTCTCCCTTTCCACTTGCAGGTTCCCTCTCTGTTCTTGCTCCCACCTCCTATACCACCCCTCTGTCAAGTTTCACTCCCCTCTCCCAGGTTCAATCACCACTCTCATTGTGTGTCTCATACTATCTCCTTAACTTGCAGCTGATGACAAACAAGGCAAACAAAAAACACATATATTTTGACTAGATATACATTAATGTTCCATTTCAAATCCAGTATTGGAATGATTTAGCCCCCCCCACACCCAAACATGGAAACACCCAACACCAATTTATCTTCTAAGATTATCTTTGTGAGCTTCCTTTCCCACCTTTGTTTTTTTGTTATGGGTTATGCACATGTCCAATAAATTTAGCGATGTTTATATTTGTTTTTTGTTGTAGGTGATGCTGCTGAAGCAGGTGCTGCAGCTCCTGCTGCTGCTGCACCAATTGGGGGACCACCACAGGAGCAACCACAGCGACTGGCTGAGAGACGTGGGCAGTATGTGGGGCTTATGCAACTTCTCATCCAACAGCAACGCCGCAACAGTCTCTGGATGCGAAGATGGTTTGCTCGCATCCATGCCGGCTTCCATGATGGGATGCAGAGCATGGAGCAAACCTTCCAGAGCATGGAGCAAACCATCCAAAGAAGCATCCAGGACCTGGTGGCGGCTATTCGGGAAGTGGCTCAACAACCACGGGGTTCTGCTGAGGGTCCAGTCCCTGGTCCTGCTGCTGCTCCCCCTCCACCCCCTGCATCTCCTCAGCAGCGCAGAGGAAGGGGGCGTGGAAGGGGACAAGGTCCTGTCCGAGGGGATAAGCGCAAACGTCCCTAGCTCCAGTCTGTGTCACTTCTCAAACTGACACTCTTTGCCCATTTTATCCTGGCAAAGAACTTCGCCCAATTCACGCTTCAGGTGTGACTTTGTCCGTTACCCAGCAATGGGACTGACATCCAAACAACACATCCCATTGTTTTAGACCATGCTGCATTTTCTTCACTGAGGGGTGCCATTTTAAGATCTATTGGCACCCTTTCCAATAACATCTGGAAAAGCACTTACAAACATCAAAGTGCATTTGCTCTAACATATTTGTCTATTTATGGTGTTATCAGCACCAAGGTGTGCCATATCTACCATCCATTGGTACCCTTTCCAATAACATCTGGAAAAGCACTTACAAACATCAAAGTGCATTTGCTCTAACATATTTCTATAGTAATGCTGCAGTGTTTCCCAAAACATTCACTTGGGCCAAAAATGTTACATGTAAGGCTCAAAGAATTGAAATACTACTCTTTTGCTTGTGTATTTTTCACTAATTACTTCAAACATAACATATGTTAACATATGCTACCTCTGGCCTACTTTGGCTACCTAGCACTCCTAATAGGTGCCAACGCCTACTACCTCCTCCTCCTCCTCCTCCACCTGTGCTCATTCAATAGCAAGTCCTAGGTGTATGATATGCCTTATAGGCACAAATGGTTGTTACTTTGCACAAGAAGTTATGTGGCCTACCTCTGGCCTACTTTGGCTACCCAGCACTCCTAATAGTTGCCAACGCCTACTACCTCCTCCTCCTCCTCCACCTGTGCTCATTCAATAGCAAGTCCTAGGTGTATGATATGCCTTATAGGCACAAATGGTTGTTACTTTGCACAAGAAGTTATGTGGCCTACCTCTGGCCTACTTTGGCTACCCAGCACTCCTAATAGGTGCCAACGCCTACTACCTCCTCCTCCTCCTCCACCTGTGCTCATCCAATAGCAAGTCCTAGGTGTATGATATGCCTTATAGGCACAAATGGTTGTTACTTTGCACTATCAAGCATTGTTGGGTGTCCAACACTCTACCTGGCCAGCACTAATCTCATATTGTGGATTTTCAACTGGCCAAATTGTCATATTGACAAGTGTTAGTTGTACATCATATTGATTGTTATATTATTGTTTTTGATACAAGCTTATCAGGGCCAAATTTTTGGATACTGTTTAATGTAAAGTTGGCCATGATGAATCCTGGGGTGCATTAGCAATGTTATGCAACAAATGCTTTGTAAAACCTTTGTAAAGCTTTTGCCCTTTAGTGGTCTATAGGGGCTGCTATATTTTGAAATATATGTTGAGAACAAATTCCTCCTGTGCCTTCCAGCTAAGGTACATATTTTAAGGTTTTCAAATAACTATTGTATGTTCCAAAAACAAAGAAACAAACTTTCTACTGATATATATTGTCTTTTTATTGTTGTTCAACTGTTTTGGATTTTGACCAAGATTGTGTCAGTAAAGCCACTAAAACATTACTGGGTGTGTTTGTTTTTTATTTTTTGACAAGGTGCTAGTCCAAAATAGTAACATGGGTAATGTCATTTCAAGCAAGAAACAGAAGAAGCCATACCTGTGGATCAAACAAGAAAAATGCATTAACACAAATCCAAACTAATTTAAGTAGCCACACAAAAGCCTGTCATTGCTAAACAAACACTGCCACTTACTGATATTTTATTGAAAGGTCACTCCACCCAGGTTCAAATGAGCCAAACAGCTTTCAGTTCATCACATCTGTCGGTTGTGTTGAGTCCAATTTAGTGGGTCAGGAAAAGTTTGCACATGGAGAGGCTGCAAAGTCACATCAATAATATGGTAAGTTGTTAGCAATATATTTTTAAATTCCCTGAGTAATTCCTAAATACCTGAATAACGGAGTTTGAGGCGTGGCCAATCAGTCAGTGTCCATGTCTGTATCCTCTGTGGGCAAGTACCAAGATAATAAAGTAGAGTACGACACACATGAACCACAACCATAACACAGTAGGAGGCCAGAAAGCTGAAATGACAAGTACAGATAATGCTTTCTCTTGAATATGTGTATACACATGGAAATTTGTTTATCATCTCATCATTTTTCTGCTTACAGCATAAGATGTTACAGGAAAGCATTCACTGCTAGGGGCACGCCAGCACATCACCATCAGCAGGCTGTTCATTTGGAAGAAAAGTATAAAAAATTGTTTACTTTCCAGATATCCATTCCAAACAATTTCATTTCCCAACAATCATATAAGGCCTAATAATTGAGATTGGTTATAAAGACCTGACATATAACACTCATGACAAGGCAAACATATTAAGGCCAAACAACTGACCTAGGAATTAATGGGTTTCAGACATTATTGAGTTGATCTAGATCATGACATTACTAAACCTCATTACAGGGGAGCGCAGGAGTAGACGCATGCAGTTGTTTTCAATGGGGCTGTACAGATTGAGACGCAACATGCCAAATTTCTCTTGTGTTTGTGGAGTACAGTCCCATTTCAAACAACTGAATGCGTCTACTCCTGTGCTCCGCTGGGGCTAAACACAAAAACAGAACGCAGGGGAGCGCAGCTTCAAATGCTCGTGTGAAAGAGGGCTAAAGGTTAAGCAAATGACCAGATTTACATTGTAAAAACATGGTTTGAAAGGTAACTCACAAGATTGCAAACAATCACAAAAAAAGCACTTAGGAATAGGGCCCAAAAAAATATGTACCACTATTTGGCCCTTGAGAAGTCTTAAGTAGTACAAATTAACTATTTTTGTGTGGTTTGTTCAACTTACAACTAAAAGTGGGCACGGATGAGCCTTTCACGCACTCTTCTTCCCTCTGGTTGGTTGTCCCTCTGTCTGGCAACATACCCCTCAATCTCAGGTTCCAGGTCATCATCAATGTCTGCAGGTAATCCATGCTGCCTTGCCACATTATGCAGCATGGCACAGACAGTGATGATTTGTGAAACCTTCTGGGGGGAATAAAGCAGAGCTCCCCCAGTGACTGAGAGGCATCGGAAGCGAGATTTGAGCACCCCAAAGAGGCGCTCAATGATATTACGTGTCTTCCGATGGGCACGATTGTACCTACGTTGGGCAGGTGTTTGGGCAAACCTCACAGGGGTCATCAACCAAGGCAGAAGTCCATATCCTGCGTCTCCTAAAAATGTAAACCAAAATATATTATAGTAATTGATTCCAGTTGTCTGTTGTGTTGACTATTCCAATGGTGTAGTTATGTCCATTGTGTAGTAGTACAATCTTTACAAACAGATCTACACACAAATTCTTTGCTGTTGGGGTACTTACTTTACCCCTTTTGTTAGCCAAACAACATTGCTGGCACAAAAATTGTGTGTGTGCAGATCCATTAAGAAATCATCCACTTAACACATCTCACCTGTAAACTGAATCAGGTGGCAAGAATTAAAAGCCCTAACAAAGTTAGCTGATTGAACTAAACTACAGGTCCCAAGATGCATAGTGCATCTATTGTAGCCAGACTGAAAATAGGGCAACATTTCTGGAAAATACATACATATCACCTTTAAAATAATATTTGAAGTGTCTTTGTATGAAATTGCAAATATAACTTACCCACAAGCCAGCCGTCCGGCATTTCTCCTCGGGTAAAGAGGCCATGGAGAGCTGACTGACGCAGGATAGTGGCATCATGGACACTTCCAGGAAAGCCAGATCTCACACTCATGATGCGCATGTTGGAATCACACACCACCTGCACATTGATGGAATGGGAGCGCTTACGATTTCGGTAGCGCTCCTGCTGATGGCGAGGTGGTGTGAGCGCAACATGAGTGCAATCAATGGCTCCTAGGCAATTTGGAAATTGGCCAATTAGGAAAAAATCCTGTTTTAATCTTATCCACTCTGCCTGAGTTGAGGGGAAGGAAATGAGCCTTCGCGAGTGCTGCAGTAGTGCCCTGAGCACTTGTGTTAGTATCCTGCTAAAGGTGGGCTGGCTCATGCCAATGAGGCGTGAAGAAACCTGCTGGAAACTGCCAGTGCCCAGGAAATGCAAAACTGCAAGCAGCTTGCACATCCCAGGCACTGCCTGAGACCGTGCCGTCACAGGTTCAATGGCCTCACTGATGAGACCATAAACCTGCACTATGGCGGCACGACTCAGGCGGAACATCCTCACAACCTCACCATCAGACAACTCGTCCAAACAAAGTACAGGTCTCCTGAAGTGACGAGGCTGCCTGATCCTAGCAGGGACAAGCTGTTCCTGCTCCTCATCCTGCTCTTCTGCCTCCAAAATGGCGGCTACCAAAAATTCAATTTTTTTAAACTTTCTTACTCAAATGGCATCTGGTGGGGGGGTTTTTATAAGTAAGCCAGTGTTTCCCAGCATTCCATGCAGCTTGGAAACATTTAACCATTTAGTGAAGCGTAAGGATAGATAGGGCCAATTAATATTTGAATTGATGTTGTAAAAAAATATAAATCAAAAATTATGTTTTAAGCCATTGATACTTGAAAATCTTAGCTTAGATTCTGATAGATGCCAAAACAAACATGTTTCTGGTGTCAGTATTTATTTTAATGTAATTCCCCAAACCTCTAGTGCAGCCACAACTAAAAAACAGTTTCTAACAGTTTATAAAGTGATCCCTAGGTGTCACTATACACCCACAACAGTGGAGAGCGCCAGCAAAAAAAATCGAAGTAAATCGAATAGGCGAAGATGGGTTACTTCGATCGTTCGATTCGAACCATATCATCTTCGAATGTCGAAGTCCAAAATCAACTTCGGTAGGTCAAAGATGGGGTACAAATAAAACTTCGGGTGAAGATTTCATAAATAAGGTATCCTTCGAGTCGAGTCGAATAGTCGAATAGGCGAACTAATACATCCTTCGATAATCGTACTTGTCCACTTCGATTATCGAATTTGACTATTCACCTGATCGGAGGATTGCTCGACCGTTCGAATCGAAGGTCGAATTCGAAGTAAAAAAACAGTCGAGGCTTAGTGAATTTGCCCCTTAGTGTCCCCAAAATGTCCCAAAGATTCCCTGTATTCCACCGGGGTCCGGAGCCAGAGAAAATATCCCAAAGATCGCTTCCACAGCTGGCGATCGCTCCTGAGCTTTAAAACAGAAAAAAGACAAAGACCGCACCAATGTGAAATATTCTCAAAGCCGGTATCAGGGCCCTGCTTGGTTACTACTTACAGGATTTCCCGGACACGGCTCACACACAGGAACAGATCTGCAGTGCGGTGAGGCTCAGATTTTCTTCCTAAGCGATGTCGCTAAAGCTTTCACAATCCCACGATATGCTGCGCTCGCTGCCCTTGCGATTCCGCTCCTGGACGTTGCCTCGTGTTCCACAGTCTCAGCGTCCTCCTATCCTCCTATCCACTTCCCAGGTCAGTCAGGGTCAGGTAAAAAAAAGCTGAGCCTCACCGCACTGCAGATCTGTTCCTGTGTGTGAGCCGTGTCCGGGAAATCCTGTAAGTAGTAACCAAGCAGGGCCCTGATACCGGCTTTGAGAATATTTCACATTGGTGCGGTCTTTGTCTTTTTTCTGTTTTAAAGCTCAGGAGCGATCGCCAGCTGTGGAAGCGATCTTTGGGATATTTTCTCTGGCTCCGGACCCCGGTGGAATACAGGGAATCTTTGGGACATTTTGGGGACACTAAAAGTTGGTGTATTTATTTTTAAACGGAAGCGCATATCAAGTTGATTGTTTTACAAAATGTAGAGCCTCATTTAGAAATCAACAATCTTTTTACCTTCACTTGAAAGCCCATAGCCCATAGAGGACTTTTTCAAAGCAGGGTCTGACATACTGCAAATCTCTGCCTGAGACACCAACTTTCTGCAGCTTTTTTGTGAGGTCTTGTTCAGAAGAAAAAATAAACAAGAAAAAATAAAAATGCATTTTAGTTTGTTGTAGTTTTATTTGTAAAAGCAGCTGAGTTCAAAGTATGGAAAAGGAAAACATAAAAAGAATTTACTATGTAAGAACATCTGGAGATCATGTTTTTAAAGAACATTCCAGAGACACTAGGACACATTCACTTACCTAGATGCAGTGTGCAAAGTGCAATTTTGAATGCAATCGGCATGTTTTTCCCCAGAATTCCGGTGCCATTGCGAACACAAATGGGCAATTCTCTTGATGCAATTTAGCTGTACCTACCACAGTTGCGTCTGATTCACCAAAATGAATGCAAATAAATTATGATTTACAAGTATGTGCTATCTCTTCTGCAAATGCCTTGTTACTGTATATTGTAGTGCACACTATGCTACCTGCTACTGGGCAACCATCAAGGGTGTACTGGCCACACACTTTTTACTGGGGCTAGGAGTACCATCATTTAACACTGTTTGTTGTGTTGCAAGAAGCCTGGAGCTGGAAATTAAGATGAGCCCATTATCCATGTTCCTACATCTGCTCTTTCTGATAGACCAGATATTCTCTGGTTGGTCTGTTAGTGCAGAAATGTCAGAAACAGCCTTGTGCTGCTTTCCCTGGAAACCCTTCACCACATGTACCAGTGGAAATAAGGAAGTGGGGAAAAAAACATCTGGCCTGATGTTAACCGTGTTCTTACCGTATTGCTATGTATTATTATCTCTCCTTATATGTTATAAGAAAAATAGCATTTAAAGTACATATCTATGGCAATATGTCAATGATTTTAATAATTTTCTTTATTTTCCACTAACAGTTTATGGCAAAACCAGCAAAAGGCAGATTGGTTGTTATTGGGCGCCACCTATTGTCAGTCTTTGCTCCATACAACAACATTGTTGCCATACGATCCAGCAGCCGTTAAAGACAATGCAAGTGCAAATACAACAAATTTTGTTTCCTTTGCATCATTTTGTTCTGTTATCCTGTTTTAAACTTTAAGGATGTGAAACAGAATTGGTGAGTGTTTTTTGTTTTCATTCTGCTTAATCTCAGCTGAGCTTAATCTCATCTGAAACGTTGCATATATTACCCATAGTGCACTTCTGCCATGCTTTAACTCCGCAGGACACATTTGATTAGATATTTTGTACACAAATAAGGAAACTGTTGGACATCACATAGCTTTGGTGTTTGATCTTACACTGCTTAGAGAAGTACAAATACAGAATTGTATTTTACTTGTTGTAACCACAATTTATAGAGAAAGTCTTTCTTTGAGGTTTATAAACAGGGTACAGCAGCGTGCAACTTGGTTGGTCCGAAAGTTGTGGGTTATCCAAATCATTCAGTTAGTATCACTAACCTTCTATTTCACCCCACTGCTGACCTTGACTGGCCAATTTTTTACAAATCTTTTAATGACGAAATGTGCTCAATTCATAAGGGACAGAATCCATCTATAACATACTATCCCCCATATGTAATAAAAGGCAGTAACCCATAGCAACCAATAGGATATGTGCTTTTAAACAAGTGACCGGTAAATGCGACCTGCTGATTGGTTGCTATAGGTTACTGCTCCTGGGCAAACTTAGGGACTTTTATTGCATAACCCCCTATATATTTATCTAAAGGTGGACTTCCCCTTCAAAGGAACACATAGGGGCAAATTGTATCTATGGGAGGCTAAAAATAGAGCTTGTCACAGTTTGAATTCACCAGATGGAAATGTAGGATTTTTAGGGACATATTTATCAAAAAGTGAAAATAGAGCAATCCTTATGTATACCCTTTCATAAATGTGACATAAACTTATACAAATGAAAAGAGCACTGGAGAGTTCTCTTGTGGTGAACTTGATTTTCACTCTTTAAGCATGCGATGTTCCAAAATAATCCAGTTATGTTATGTCTTTGGGTGGCATTGCTGAAAGGGTGTTTTGTTCTGTCCCTTTTAATGCTCAAATCCACACTCCTTACTGTCATTTGGATTTAGTTTTGGATCAGCTTCCAGTGATCTACCCAGCAGGTAGAGGTTATATAGGAATATGCAGAACACTTTAGCCAAAAACCAGACAGTAAACTTACCAAACATTAAGGATGTATTACAGAGACAATGAACTTTTCCCCAGGTAAGGGATAGAAAAAGAATACAATATATATAATGATTCATGGAGCAATAAGATGGCCTTTGCCAAATTGCTTTCTTCTAGTGTTTAAATTATAGCAGTAGGTTTATACAAAATCATAACAAGCCTGTGATAAAACATGGATTTATTTACTAAATGCAACAAACTCTGATAAAACCTCCAATGGCAAACCATTTATTTAGAAATAGTGAAGCCAGTCGCATGGGGATTTACATGCAATTTACATCTAATATAAAGTAATCTATCCTTCCATCTATTTTTCTTCTTCCTTTGTATACTGAACTAGGTATTACCAAGAAACCGGACAAATGGTTAGGAGCAGGAGGATCCACTGACACATGGGCCCACTGGGAGTTTTCCTGGTACCTGAGTGGACCAGTTTGAAATTGTAAGTAACCATACATACAAAAAAGATGCATGTATTCGAAACCACAGCATAGTAAAGTGGGATTGAACAATTATTAAAAAACTTACAAAAATAAATGTTGGTTATTTTTTTAATTACACTTTTTCACTTTTAAAGGGGTATACCTGAAATTAAGATATATTTCCAAAGTACATAACTGAAACTTAAAGGAAAACTATACCCCCCCAAACAATATAGGTCTCTATAAAAGATATTGTATAAAACAGCTCATGTGTAAAACCTTGCTTCATGTAAATAAACCATTGGGTAATCATAAATAGAAAATTGCCATTTTAAAATAAGGCCCACCCACTGGGATCATATGATTCACTGTGCACTCAAACACACCAACAAACCATACATGTTAGGTCACATGAGCCAATTAACAGAGTTGTGTCTTTTGCTTCAACACTTCTTCCTGTTAGAGTTGTAGTATTTCTGGTCAGGTGATCTCTGAGGCAGCACACAAACCATCCCGAAATGGTGACTCAAGTCAAGAGATGTAAAAGGGCAAGATTTACTTAAATATATAGACCAGTTTAGTAAGAATCTTTAATATGCTACTTAAAGGAAAACTATACCCCCCAAACAATGTAGGTCTCTATTAAAAGATACTGAGTAAAACAGCTCATGTGTAAAACCCTGCTTCATGTAAATGAACCATTATCATAATAATATACTTTTTTAGTAGTATGTGCCATTGGGTAATCATAAATAGAAAATTGCAATTTTAAAAAATAAGGGCCGCCCCCTGAGATCGTAAGATTCACTGTGTACACATACAAACCACATGTAAGGTCACATGAGCCAATTAACAGACAGAGTTCTGCCTTTTGCTTCCTCACTTCTTCCTGTTACAGTTAGTGTTGTAGTATTTCTGGTCAGGTGATTTCTGAGGCAGCATAGATAGAGTCACGAAATGGTGGTTCAAGGCAAGAGATGTAAAAGGGCAATATTTATGTAAATATATATTCCAGTTTGGTAAGATTCTTTAATATGTCATTCAATTTGATATAAACTATCTGTTGCTTAAGTATTCATTTTGGGGGTATAGTTTTCCTTTAATATGATATAAACTATCTGTTGCTTAAGAGTTCATTTAATGAACAGAATTTCTCTAGTGAGAATCACCCTTTACAGCTCTACACATCATCTAACTGTTGAGAATAGCACTCCGTTTTGGCTTGCTAATATTAAACTGTTATCAAACTTCAGAATGCTACCCAAACAGAATTTAAGGCCCTGTAACACAATGTGCTTCATTGCCTGGGGAGAAATCTCCTTTCTATTGTGGTAATTCCAACAAAAGTGATTTTTTTTTTTTTACTGTGATTCCACTCAGAGCAAAGCTAAGGAGCAATGGCTTTCAAGGCAAATTTGACAAACTGTGCCCCCAAAGGAGGTGCAGGGTGCATAGAAATGATCAGAAAAACACCAGATTACTTAGGTATTTAAAAAAAAAAACCTAGAAAAAAATGATTTCAGCTAGTTAAGCACTTCAAGTAATTTTAAAGTACCTAGCTGCTTTTGAACAAAGCTCAGAGGGTAAATGTATAATTAAATGTAAATGTAAAATTAGTGCTCTAAAATTTTCGAATTGAAATTACCATACCATCACAAACACTCCAAATGTAGGGAGATGCTGCAATACTAGCATAAAGAAGTTAAAATTAAAGATAATGCCAGCCATATAAGTTTCCACGCACTTTAAAGGGGACCTGTCACCCTAACAAATAATTCCAAATGTTTTTCTATCATGTTAGTTGAGCTAAATAAACTTTACTTACACTATATTTATTATTTAAATTTTGTTTCCTTCAATCACAGCAAGCAGACAAGTCATTCTGTAGCAATTTGATAAAATCTTGTGTATGCACCAGAAAAGGCTACCTAATGCTCATGTGCAGTGCCCTACATAATTATAGAGCCTAAGGCGGGAAGGGGCAATGTGAGAAGTGCAGTGACTTGTAGAATGTGCTGAATGGAAAGTGAAAGTAATTTACTGCCTCGGGCATAGAGGTGGGGCAGATATTTGATTGACAGCTCAGATATTTAAACCCCTTTATAACAGGTATTTGTTTTAATGAAAAAAATAATTTGTTTTTAATGTTTAATTTGCAAAGGACTTTCATTATGCAGTTTTTTATGTGTAGTTGACAGGTACACTTTAACAGCAGTGCAAAACCCATATACTCATTCCCAGACAAGCAGCAATATTTAACTTAATGTATTCTCAATTGACATTTTCTATTTTATAGAAGTTTAGTTGGTCTGATAATGGTGGGCTATCGTTGGTTATTAAATTTTCCCCACCACTAATCTTAACTAATGTTTTTGCTCTTACTCTTTCAGCCATTGTAGAAAATGCAATTTAATATAGATTAAGGCAGATAAAACAATAAATACAATATAAGCAAGCAAGTTTACCAGGTTTGTTTCATGCCACTTCAAAATGTAATGCCTCAAATACATATAAACTTAAAACTGCAGTTGCAGCTTCAACTATATGTGCCTAAAAGATAGCAGTATAAAATGCAGTACCAATAAAAACTTATAGTAATATAAATGCATTTTTTAACGTAAAATAATTACAGTGCAATTACAGTAAAGATAAATTGTCCCAGAAAACACAGCATAAATACAGGACCAACTCCATGTTTGCCTATTGCAATATAAATGCTGTGCCAACTACATATTTAATGGCCTAAGACCACATAACCGTATAAATGCAGCACCCTGTGGTTCGGTTATCACCGGGTGGTTTGCCTTTAAATTAACTTTTTATGATGTAGATGGTGAGGCAATATGCAATAGGACTTGCATAAAAAATGAAACCCATATCCTTACTTTCAAAGGAAATGGCAAACAATTGAAGGAAATGTTTCATTGTTTCTAGTATTCACAAGGTATACTATTCTAGTGCACCCACATAACCTCTCCGGCCCTCAAGATCCATTCTAGTTCAGTCTAGACATCATTTCTAACTGTTTCCATAGTCTTTATCCAGTTTACTCTTTGGATCGGGCCCTTTCTTTTTCTGATTTGCTGTGAGAAGAGTTATTTCTGAGGCTATGGCACTCCGTGATGTTTCTGCGTCAGCAAAAGAACACCAGAAGAGAAAATTGCAGACTGCTCTGAAACTTTCTGTGGTCAGTAGCACTGACAGCTATGTTGAGTGTTTGGGTTGAAAATGCAGTGTTTGCTTTAAGCAAAAAAAATGCCCAGTTCTACTATGTGCCACTATCATAAATGAAAATGTACTAATTTTACCTGTACTGTACCATAGACCTAAAGCTATAGGTGCTTCTCCCCAACCCCTTGACACTTGTCTTACATATAAACTGGGACTGTGGCCGTGCCAGGAATTATGTGGCCCAAAAGAATAAAAAGTGCAGTTTGTGGGCCAAAACAAAAAAATCATGCAGCAAGCAGTGACAATTGGTTTACATTTATACAGTATGTATGCCAGGAGACGTGAGTGGAGTATTGGGCATTTCCAGCTGAAATACACTGGCAGAGAAATTAAGCCTAAGAAATGCATTTGCTACTCCTACTGTAGGTGTTGATATTTGCCTCATCTGTGAAATCATTACATCTACTGTCGAAACAATTTAGACGTCAATGGCAGATGGTCCCTTTAACAATTGCAACATGTTTTTTACCTTCAGGATTCTCGATAGTTTTGCGCTAGTTTTTATTCAATAATCCGATAAATATCAGTTTTTCAGATCAACAATTATAAAAAATCACACCATTTTCTTACTGGTAAATTAAGGGCATTCAGATTTGGGAGTTTGGCAATTTTTTTAAATAAATTAAGTGATCATTTTTTTTAAGTTGATATTTGCCTCATCTGTGAAATCATTATTTAAAAAGCACCTACATATTTTGCAGCTCTATACAATAGATGGTATGTGCATCAAACTGAGAAATCTGGATGTTAAATACCAGCAGGCCCAGAGGCAGGTGCAGGACCATGAAATGTAGCACATACGGAACAGTTCTTCTAAAGCCATTAATGCAGTAATGAACATAATGCAATAATAGACATAACTATGGAACTGTTTTATAACCCAATAAATACTTTCTTGAATTGAGAATGCCTCCCTTCCAAGGATGTGTGTGGTCTAGGTAGCCCCTAGTTCCATTCCAGCTTCCCCTTATAGTTCATTCTGAATGCCGAGGCCAGACTCTGCTGATTCTCAAGGGCTTTTCCTTAGCACTCAGTATATCCTATATTTCTTCTATGATCTCATAGTTCCAACTTCTAGACTCTGCTCACACTCCCCCAGGACATCATCGTCTATTCCATTCTGTGAAACGCTGTAATCGTTTGAAGTGTTTTCTATAATAACTGATCTGTGTTTACTGCAGAGCCACTTCCACTGATCTACAGCCTTTATACATTGTAAAGTCTTCCCAGCAGGCCTCTCATTTTTGTACCACACTGTGGGAAAAGTCTGACTGTTTATAACCACAAATGCACAGCAATTGTATTGCAATTAAAGCTCAGTCCAACAATAATTAATTATTTTATTTTAAACTTGCAATTTTGAAAATAAAACAAGGAAGTATTCTACTAAGTATTCATAATTCCAGTTTAATTGATTGAACTTGAAACACTACTAGCAAGTATACTCTCAATGAAAACTCTCAAAGAGAATGGAAGGTGTTGGATCATGGATTTACAAAAGGCATAAATGGACTGAGGGCGGGACCGCAGAGACTGACCGTTGCCCAGGACCTTACCATCAGTTAATCATCCCCTATGTGTGATGTAAAGTGTTCTGGCTTTTTTTCCAGCTTCAAAAAGCTTCATAGCTGTAGGTTTATTTTGGTATAGTTTTGGGGCAGCTTACATAGCACAAAGAGTTAAAAAAACAGGAACCAATTAAATGAAACAAAAATCCTTCTGCTGTGAGGTACAGTAGAAAAAATTGATTCACATGCTCTTTTTTAATCCCAGTTGCTAAACTTTTCTACAAACGGTGACAGCACTTATGATTCGTGCTGCTAACAACTGATGTGGGGCAAAAATGCCCCTCTTTTAAAGTACAAGGAATTTTTAATATAATAGGGGGGTGCCAATATATTAGGCACTAGAGATGCGTGGGTCGACCTGTCACCCACAGTGCCCAGGGGTCAAACGGGTTCAGGCTGACTGCCACACACATTTTGCTGGTCGTGGGTGGGTTTAGGTTGAGCTATATTTCCGATCTTCTGATCACAGCTTTACTTGGCTGGCTTTGGCAGCCTCCATTGATTGGTGCAAGCCTGTCGCGCCCCTCCCCCATTTAATGATGTCATGATTTCATGATGTAAACTTGGAAAGTAAGAAAGCTTTGGGAGACACTGAAAAGATGGCAGTGTGGTTCAATGGTAAGAAAGATCCTTGAACCATTGCCATTTTTTCTGAACAGGAGCATTGGTCCGAGAAGAAGCTCTAAGCTCATTAGAGCTTATAATGATTTCCATGTAAAAGCCTCACATTTCTCTGAAAGCTTTCATAGTACAAATTACCTTACACAGCTGGGGACTTACTGATGAAAATAATATATTAATTGTATATGTTTGGGCATAAAAAAATATTAAAAATAAAATCACATTAAATTAAATGGAACCATTATAAGGGCAGTTATAATTAAAGAGCAAGTATTCTTCAAATACAAGACTCGACAGACAGAGGCACTTCTGGAATAGGTTTATTGGGGTTGCTGCTGTAAAACCTAACGCGTTTCGGGAGTAAATCCCTTAATCATAGGGCAACCCCAATAAACCTATTCCAGAAGTGCCGTTTGTTTGTCGAATCTTGTAAACGTTCACAGTGGGGACACTGTTTGACTGAACACCTGGTTACAGGCACATGCGGTGAGCAGTAGCGGTCCTTCTTTGTTCTCTATTCTTCAAATAGTAGAGGACACTTAATTGCTTTGGCTTTTCTGGTCAAGTTTTAAAAAAACTATTAGTAGAGGAAAAACCCTTACTTTTTCAGGATTTATTATGCTCCAAAAATGTCAAAAATCCAAATCCAAAAATACTCTATCCTGTCGAAACAATGTAGATGTCAATGGCAGATGGTCCCTTTAACAATTGCAACATGTTTTTTACCTTCAGGATTCTCAATAGTTTTGCGCTGGTTTTTATTCAATAGTCCAATAATTTTGAGTTTTTCAGATCGACAATTATAAAAAGTCACACAATTTTCTCACTGGTAAATTAAGGGCATGCAGATTTGGGAGTTTGGCAAATTTTAAAATAAATAAAGTGAGAAAAATCAGAGTTTTAGTAAATATAAACAAGCTGAGTGCTATTGTCCATAATAGTGAAGAAAAACTTGTTTTTAAGCTACAGAATATTAATACAGAGCACTACAAGATTTTTTTTAACTGACTTAATACTGATATTTTCCAAATTTTGTATACGATTTTTAGGATAAAAATATAAATTTCTGACTAGCCCATTAAATCAGTGCAATTAAGCCCCCCCCATCTGTGTTCAAAGTGTTCTAATATGTGGCTAATTGCCCTTCAGGACTTTAAGTCAGGTCACTGATATTTGGTGAAGGGATCGCTGTCTGGCATCATCTAAGCACCTTTGCAATATACATCCAATACACATTTTCTATGGTTTTTAAGTTATTTGTATATGTATTGCAATTGAAAGCAGTATATGTCTGTCCCTTTCTATTCTCTGCCCCAGTTGCTCTGGCTTTTGACACAATGTAACACAAGCCAAAGGATTCACAGAGTTGTTTTGCTTGTGGAGACTAACTTTTGTAACATTGTTTAAAATCTAACAGCTGGAGTTGGGCAAATACTGCTTTCAATACAATTACATTTACAAATAACTTTTAAAGCACTGACAATTAATACATTCATATTGGAAAGTTGCTTGTATCTTTTATTAGGTAAAAAGTTATATTTGAGGTTAGCATGTCCTTTAATATGTGCTTATAATTTGTGTCTATGAATGCAAATAGCCTGACTGTGCAAGGCCTATTAGGTAGATGGGGCTTAAAGGGACAGAAGCAGAGCACAGCACAGGAGAGTGAGCATTCCATATCTAGGGAGCTAAACTACTAGCGTTACTGTTATATTCATCAGGGTATATTTCATTGGGTAGGAATCTAGGGAATATCATAAATGCCAGAACTACTTAAACTTAAATTGTATTCAATATATCATATGATACGCCTCATATGTTAATTTGTACTGGGCCCCTTGTAAAAGTGTAGGTTTCGGATGGTGGTCTTGACATTAATCCACCATCAACCCTTCAGATTTCCCAGCCAAACAAATCAACATAAAATTGAACAAGGATCGTTCAGGGTCCATACATGGAGCAGCATCAGGCCAGAGTTGCCAAACTGAATTGACCTACAATATTTACAGTACTTGTGTATTTTTAGCTTATGTATAATTAGTGCATGTCTACTTACAAGTAACCCACAGCAAAATCATAAACCGCAATCTTGGCCACACTATCTCAGTCAATAATTATGCACATCTGATTCAGTAGGAAAACTGAATAATTAATGATGGATAAAATGAAAACATTTATACCATTTTAACGTTAATAAGCTGTTATTTGTTTTTTTTATTAATCCCAGTAAGAAGAGCACTTGGTGTTCTACTTATTGTAATGTAAAATATAGTTTAAGAATGTTTTCTTCGTCTTTTTTTCATCCCATCAGCTATTCATTTCCATGTCCCACTTCAATAACTTCCACATGGCCAACCATGTGACCAGTAACATAGTCATTGCTGTCGTACACCATAGCACATTCCATGTCTGAAGGGACCTGTTGGTATAGTGAATGGGAGAAGGGACTAAACCATCCTGGAGAGAAATCCCCTCCAAAGCTTGCTTTAGACCTGCCCAGCTGCTGGTTTTCTCCCAAGTGGGATTTTCTTTTTTTAGACGCTCTATACCCTGAAAGGTAGAAAAAAAAGTGTTAGTATAAAGTAAATAACATCTGTATCCATCAGCATTCCAATGGAGTGTGTAATATTTGCGGTATTGTGGAAAATAGGTTTTACAAACAACTCTATTTATATTTATTCCTTCTACTTGACATGTACAGTTGTGTTCAGAATAACTTTTGAAAAAAGTGACTAAAGCTCAAAATCCTTATAGTAGCTTTTATTTCCATACACGCAAATGCATTGGGATCACTGCACATTCTATTCCAAATCAAAACATGAAGAAAAATTCATCAAATTTGTGCTATTCCTTTACAGAAAGTGAAGAAAAGGGAATATTAGGCTGTTCCAAAAAATAGCAGTGTCTGCATTCTTCTTTACAAACTCAAACATTCAGGGGCAGATTTACTAAGCTCGAGTGAAGAATTCGAATGGTAAAAAATTTGAATTTCAAAGTATTTTTTTGGGTACTTCGACCATCGAATTGGTCAAATTCGATCGAATCGAATGATTCGAATTAGAAATCGTTCGACTATTCGATAGTCGAAGTACTGTCTCTTTAATAAATACTTCGGCTTCATACTTCGCCACTTTAAACCTACCGAGGTGTAATGTTCGCCTTTGGGGACCTTCCCCAGTACTTTTCTAAGATTTTTTTGATTTAATAAAAATCCTTCGATCGATCGATTAAAATCATTTGAATCGTCCGATCGAAGCATTTGTGCTAAATCCTTCAAATTCAATATTCAAATTCAAAGGATTTAACTTCGAGGGTCAAATTCCAGGGTTTATTAAACCTCAAAATTCGACCCTTGATAAATCTGCCCCCTCCTGTATAAACTGAAAAATGTTTCAAGATTTTGCTTTCCTTTAAATCACTGAACTAATATTTATTTGTATAACTAGTGTTTTGGAGAGCTGCTGCACATCTGTGTTGCATGGAGTCGACCAACTTTTGGCACCTGTTACATTCCACAATTCTTCTGCACTTTTTGGTTTTGCCTCAGAAACAGCATTTTTGATGTCACCCCACAAGTTTTCTATTGAATTAAGGTCCAGAGATTGAGCTGGCCAATCCATAAGGTCAATCTTGTTGGTCTGGAACTAAGATGTTGCTCGTTTACTGGTGTGTTTGGGTTCGTTGTCTTGTTGAAACACCCATTTCAAGGGCATTTCCTCTTTGGCATAAGGCAATATAACCTCTTCAAGTATTTTGATGTATTGAAACTGTGATCACAGGTGTGTGATAAATAAGTTCAACACCATAGTATGAGCAACATCCCTATATCATGATGCTTGTGCCACCATGCTTCACTGTCTTCACAGTGTACTGCTACTTAAAGGAAAACTATACCCCCCAAACAATGTAGGTCTCTATAAAAAGATATTGCATAAAACAGCTCATATATAAAATCCTGCTTCATGTAAATAAACCATTTTCATAATAATATACTTTTCTAGTAGTATGTACCATTGGGTAATCCTAAATAGAAAATTGCCATTTTAAAAAATAAGGGCCGCCCCCTGGGATCGTAGGATTCACTGTACTCACAAACATACCAACAAACCATACATGTTAGGTCACATGAGCCAATTAACAGACAGAGTTGTGTCTTTTGCTTCCACACTTCTTCCTGTTACAGTTAGAGTTGAAGTATTTCTGGTCAGGTGATCTCTGAGACAGCACACAGACCATCACGAAATGGTGGCTCAAGGCAAGAGATGTAAAAGGGTATATTAAATATATATTCCAGTTTGGTAAGATTCTTTAATATGCCACTTAATATGATATGAACTATCTGCTGTTTTAAGTGTTCATTTTGGGGGTATAGTTTTCCTTTAAATTCAGTGTTTGGGGGTCGTCTGACAAACTGTATGTGGCCCCTAGACCCCAAAAAAACAATCTTGCTTTCATCAGTCCACAAAATGTTGCACCGTTTTTCTTTAAGCCAGTCAATGTGTTCTTTGGCAAATCTTAACCTATTTAGCACATCTTTTTTTTTCAACAATGGGACTTTGCAGGGGCTTCTTGCCGATATCTTGGCTTCACATAGGTGTCTTCTAATTGTAACAGTATTCACAGGTAACTTTAGACCTTCTTTGATCTTCCTGGAGCTGATCATTGGCTGAGTATTTGCCATTTTGACTATTCTTCTGTCCATTTGAATGGTCATTTTCTGTTTTCTTCCACGTCTTTCAGGTTTTTGGTTGCAATTTTAAAGCATTTGAGATAATTTTAGCTGAGCAGCACTTCTTCATTTGTTTTTCCCTCTCCAATCAACTTCAGTTCTATTCAAAGTACGCTGTGCTTCTGAACAATGTCTGGAACGACAGCATGCACATTTGCTGCCTTCTTTTCTTAAATAAGGGCCATAATTGACACCTGTTTTTTCACAGAATTAATGACCTCAATACTTGAACTCCACACATCAATGATTCAATTACACAGAATCAGCAGCATGCATGTGATGACTTTTGGGTCTGCTGGTTTTCTAATACTTTACTACATCTACTAGTAAATTATTTGCCATGTACCAAAAACAGTGAGTAATTGATCAGGTTAGTGATGTTGGACTGCTATTATTCTGAACACAACTGTATGTAATATTAATTGGCCCATTTTAAGGCAGTGCACCACAAATGTCAGTGCTGGACCCTCTTTATTAATATTGTTGATGGTTTAGAAACTGAGAGGGGTCATTTACAAACACCCCAGTCACAAATGCATTTGCCAATCCTGTAGTTATGGTTTAGGGAATGACAAACAAACTTGGCTGCAGGACTTAGAGCTAGACAGTGGCTGAAAAGGCAAATAAAAGGGTTCATATACCACTGGCACAAGTTAGAGCACAAAGGGTTTTATGTTGTTTATTGAAAACTTAAAAATGGGATTTTAATTTGCTCAAAAATGTTCACATTTAAATCATGAATACTTCTTTTAGTTCTCCAAAGAAAATGCTGTCCTATAAGTGATTGGGTATTGTGATTTTCATTCAAATTCACGTGTTCATGTATTTTATCTTTTAATCGACATATGGTATGGGTATGTCCCACATATTTTTTGTACTCCAAAAGGGTAGAGGATACATTTGGCATTTTAACTGGCAACATATTGATCATATCATTTACTGTAGATGTGAAGCCAAATTTATTCCTTATTATAATAACATTACATGTCTTGTATAGATGCGTTATCTGTTAAGCAACAGATAGTTCATATCATATTAAGTGGCATATTAAAGAATCTTACCAAACTGGAACACATATTTAAGTAAATATTGCCCTTTTACATCTCTTGCCTTGAGCCACCATTTCGTGCTGGTCTCTGTGCAGAGATCACCTGACCAGAAATACTTCAACTCTAACTGTAACAGGAAGAAGTGTGAAAGCAAAAGACAGAACTCTGTCTGTTAATTGGCTCATGTGACCTAACATGTATGGTTTGTTGTTATGTATGTGAGTACAGTGAATCCTACGATCCCAGGGGGCGGCCCTTATTTTTTAAAATGGCACATACTACTAGAAAAGTATATTATTATGAAAATGGTTTATTTACATGAAGCAGGATTTTACATATGAGCTGTTTTATGCAATATCTTTTTATAGAGACCTACATTGTTTGGGGGGTATAGTTTTCCTTTAAGATTTCTCTCTCCTTCACAACTGAATTAAGTGAGATCCGACAAATCCATCAAATTAACGTGAGGTTAGTAGGTACTGAGCAATCATGCATCTAACAATTTTTCGACCTGTCAGAAAAAAAATCGGGCAGGTTAAAAGATTCTCATAGTTCACAGTAAAATGTATCCATTGTCTAATTGTTTGCAGGGCTAAGTAGGCCCACAGTTTTTCTAGTTTTAACTAGATGATATTGCTTAAAATGGTCTTTTTAGTTGATGGACATATCGTACATTTAAATGATCGTTTCAAGATAAGCTTGGTCTTATGATAATGAAAAGATCTTTTAAAAATCTATAGCCACCTGAACTTAACTTCAGCTCCTTGCCCAAACTGAGACCTGACTCTCTCAGAATGACAATGTTATTGAGGCAGCTCTCTATTATGACAGTCTCTCCATCTCTCATACCCCCCACATTAGTGGCGGTGGGGGAAGTGTAAGCATTCTGATCTCCCCTCGTTACCTCCTTTCTTCTTGGCTTTCAAGTAAGTTTATTTAATAAGAGCACCTAAGTAACTGTTATTTCCATTAGTGCTGGTACTTTTGTCAAAAATTCCAGTGTAGAGCAATTTTATCTTTAACTAATAAATTGTCCGTATGGGATACTTCTGAGGCTGACAGACAGACAAGGAGATTAGTCGTCCCACTATTAATCTCCTCCAAATGCTTTCCCACCAGCAATAAAGTTAATCACCAGTGGGAAAACATACAAAATGTTTTGCTCGCAAGGCAACTTCAGAAAGCAGGCAAGGTGACTTTGGAAAGCCAAAGTGAGATAACTCGCCTGTCCTAGATGAGATGAATTGTGGGCAACTAATCTCCTCTTCTTTCAGGGCCCTCACAGTGTGTACCAGATGATAGCTGTTGACTCACAAAGTGGGGTTACCCGCAGTGGAAATCCTATAAATTTCAGATGTGTTTTTATATGTGGTCATATAATCAGAGCAGGCCCGGACTGGCAACCCGTGGGTTCTGGCAAATGCCAGAGGGGCTGCTATAAGGTCCAATAGAAAGGCCGTATTTAGGGGGCTGATTGGGCCTCTGTGTACCTGAAATTCCAAGGCCTATTTTAATTTTCAGTCCGGACCTGCATCAGAGTGTGCAACCCACCTATGACAACCTTTATATGGGTTGGGGAAAACCTATGGATGTGATAACCCATTCCCGCCAATGATCCACTGTTATGTTTTAGATGGGATAAGGGCTGGAAACTTGAGGGTGCCTGTGTGGGTATTTGATGTACACCTTCAATAGTTCGGGGCTGTACCTGAACTCACAGTTTCCTTGATATAGAAGTGAATTAAAATGACCCACCTAAGACTTACCCACTTAACCCACTCTCTTTTATGGCAGGTCCATTATTTGAACATTGCAGATGGTTGCTCTAAACAGTCATCGTCATTTTTCTACTACTACTTAAAGCTGCTTCTGAATAGTGCAGACAATATATAATATAATTAACATTGTTCTTCTGGGTGTAGAGTGTAGTGAAAGAACTACCTGAATGGCCTCTATTTCTGCCATCAGAATAGTGAGCCTACCAGGAGTTTAGTAATCAGACTAGCTGTAAAACAATAAAAACCTTCCCTTGGCATTTTATTTTATTTCCAAATTGGCCAGGGTGTTGCTGCACGCAGAATATGGAACAAAGCACTCTTTTACAAACTCACCATGTTTTTTTAACCAACTATAGAATAAAGCAACACACAGTGGATATAAAGCGAAGCATTTCTAGCAAATTTTATGTTACAAAGGTTTTATTGCATTGGTTTTTTTTTCCCCAAAATGAAAGCATCTTGGATAGAGAGCTAAATGAAATGTATTTTAACATTGTAGTTCAGTAACCAGTTATAAACTACAGAAAGTCATTTTTCTTTAAAGATGTACAGCAGTGGCAACTTCTATTTGAGCTTAAATTTGCTAAATATTTATTATTCCCCCAAAATACATCCATCTGATGTTGAACTATGTTAAAAAAAATACTTGACAACCTTTAGAATGGAGTGTTGTGTTATTGACCTACACGCACACATATTTTAATTAGTGTGTGTATAAACATGCATAGCTAAAGAACACCCTGTATGACTAACAAAGCAGCAGATGTAGATTCCAGCTATTTTCCAATGTGCAGAATTCATTTAGATTTCGTTTTTTGTACAGGTTACACAAATGCCTAAAAGAGGTAGCTACATCTAAACAATACCTTTTGAAATAGAACAAACTCGCATTTTGAATTTTAGGGGCCCATATGCTAACAGTGCAGGCAATACAATGTGCAAAATCGTAGTCAGGTTTGACCAGCATAAAGATGTACGCTTGTGCTATTTTTATCGGCGTAGCAAATGCACCTATTGTGCCTGACTGTGCACACAGTGCAACATGAAGTGGCACACAACTGACACGGACCACAGGGATTCTCACACACCCTCTTTTTGGACAACTAAATTGTGCACAATTGAATGGCAAATAGGTGCAAGCTCAAGCCCAAACAGAATACTATTCACAGATTTACAGGAACACCGTTGCACTTGCCACAATTACACTAGAATTCTGGAAAAAAACACGGCAAACTGCAAAAATCTTTTGCACTCAGTACTTTGCCTAATTGTAATTAAGGCCCTAGATAACTTAAATACCAGAGGGTGCAGCTGTGGTTATTATTAAAAAAATAAAAGCTATTAATAGAACACTGGTGACTTAAAAGGAATACAGCAGACATGATTGTCTTTGTACTGTAAATATAAGCAATAGACTCCCAAGCAGAACAGTTTTTTGGAATATATGGACTTGGTTTTTCCATGGTTTGTTATGCTCAGACCCATCGATACTAAAATATGTAATTCAGCAGGTCCATAGATTACTGTATAGCTATTACAATGCAGCGTTAAAGGAAAACTATACCCCCAAAATGGATATTTAAAGGAATTCTGTCATGATGTTTATGATGTTGTTTTTATTTCTAAATTACACTATTTACACTGCAAATAATTAGGGATGCACCGAATCCACAATTTTGGATTTGGCAGAACCCCAGAATCCTTTGAGAAAGATTCGACCGAATACCGAACCCTAATTTGCATATGCAAATTAGGGGTGGGAAGGGGAAAACATGTTTTACTTCTTTGTTTTGTGATTTCCCTCCCGCCCCTAATTTGCATATGCAAATTTGGATTCGGTTCGGCCAGGCAGAAGGATTCGGCCAAATCCCGAACCGAATCTTGGATTCGGTGAATCCCTACAAATAATTCACTCTACAATATAAAATTTCATTCCTGAACCAGCAAGTGTATTTTATTTAGTTGTAATAATGGTGTGTAGGCAGCCATCTCAGATCATTTTGCCTGGTCATGTGCTTTCAGAAAGCTCCAGCACTTTAGGATGGAACTGCTTTCTGGCAGGCTGTTGTTTCTCCTACTCTATGTAACTGAATGTGTCTCAGTGGGACCTGGATATTGAGTGCTGTTCTTAGATCTACCAGGCAGCTTGTGTTAGGGAGCTGCTATCTGGTTACCTTCCCATTGTTCTGTTTAGGCTGCTGAGGGGGGGGGGAGGGTTGATATCACTCCAACTTGCAGTGCAGCAGTAAAGACTGACTGAAGTTTATCAGAGCACAAATCACATGACTGAGGGCAGTTGGGGAACTGACAATATGTCTAGCTCCATGCCAGATGCCAAAATTAAATATAAAAAAAATATAAAAAAATCTGTGTGCGCTTTTGAAAAATGGATTTCAGTGTAGTTGGAGCAGCACTATGCGTTTTTGAAAAAAACTTTTTTTCCCATGACAGTATCCCTTCAAGCGACAAATCTCACCAAACTGATATATATATATATATTTAAGTAAATATTGGCCTTTTACATTTCTTGCCTTGAACCACCATTTCGTGATGGTCTGTGTGCTGCCTCAGAGATCAAATGACCAGAAATAATGCAACTCTAACTGTAACTGTAACAGGAAGAAGTGTTGGAAGCCAAAGATCGAACTCTGTCTTTTAATTGGCTCATGTGACCCAACATGTATGGTTTGTTTGTGTGCACCTGACTCTTACGATCCCAGGGGGCAAAAATGGCAATTTTCTATTTAGGATTACCCAATGGCACGTACTACTAAAAAAATGTATATCATTATGAAAATGGTTTATTTACATGAAGCAGGGTTTTACATATGAGCTGTTTTATGCAATATTAGAGAGACCTACATTGTTCGGGGGGGGGGTATAGTTTTCCTTTAATTGTATTCTCTATTGCACTGACAATTATGTATTGCAGTTAAGATAAGTTAAAATAAATGTCCTGTGAAAAGGTTAATTCCCTACTGTTTAAATTGGCACTCGGCAAGTTATCCAAAAAGCCAGTTTGCATATGGCTGTACAACCATACACACTCCCACACACGCGCACTTCTCATAACTACAAATGTATTGATTAATAACACATGAGCTTAATAGAAAACATTGCTTTTTTTTACTGCACCAATGGAGTAAACGGATTTCAGCAAGTGAAATGCTTTGCATTCAGTCGAATACTAATTGAATACAAATAATTTTTTAACCTAATATTATTTTGTCACATTTGTATACAGAGCTTCTCTGGACATGCAGCTTCATGTCCCATAAGGAGGGGGAAAAGCTGAGGCATTAGAAAAATTCAGTTCCCTCTCCAAGCAAGCACTATCCAGCATCAAATGTTCACTTGAAAATGTGAGTCCACTTCAAAGAGTCCTTGGCACCGTCAGCTATGAGAAAGCCTTGTTGGCTGCTGCGTAGGAAGGTTAGCAGGAGAGAGGCACAAGAAAAGCCCAGTATTAGTCTTTTTTTTTTTGTGATGACAGTTCAGGCAGAGATATGAACAGCAAAGGAATATGAAGCAACAGTGTCCAGAACACAGGTACAGACAAAACTGATGGATGGTGGTGGGTGTGTTTCTTCATAGGAAGCATATTTTCAGCCAATAAAAAAAAAAAAATGATTTCTTTAATGACACATTCATTAATAATAATATGTAATGTCCTGTGCATGGAATGCTTGCACAGAAACCCTCAGACCACATACTGGTAAGGATCTGCTTTTCCCTTTTCTGGCGTGGCAAGAGGACTAAGCCACCCTATTGAGAACGGGTGGCCAAATACTGCCTTGAGATTCATCCATCTTGTTTTTTTAGCCCATCTTCTCTCTTCCTTTTTCAACTGTTCTATTCCCTGGAAACAAAAAGATCAGACATTTTTGTCAAGAGTGGTCTCTTTCTTAGGACAAGATCATCTCTAATGAATACAGATACATTTACAGTTGTCCTGTATAAATACTTGGTGATAAAGACCAGGGAATAGGTGCTCGGTTACTTAAGGTTACTCTCCCTGCTGTAGGTTTAGGGGGATTACCCAACACCTCTAGGCCACCAGCATCACAGATCAGTCAAATAAGTAAACTGGAAATGTGTTAAGTTTTAGCAAAGCATTAAAGAGAAAAGAAAGTTAGGGATGTTTAAAGGTTACAGAAAGCATTGAGTTGGCTAGGTCTTTGCTCGTTGTGTATTGCTTGCTATTTGATAAAGAAAATGGCTCCACTTTTACAAAACTTTTCTCATGTGGTTTATAAATACTGTAGAAATTCAGGTTCATGGCTATTACCAACAATTTTGAGCATATGAAAAAACATCAACATTGTCTTTAAAGCAGGACTAAACCCTAAAAATATATATGGTTGAAAATGCCAAATTTTACATACTATTGCACCTGCCTAAAGTTTCAGCTTCTCAATAGCAGCAATGATCCAGGGGTCACCATCTTGGAAAGTGTCTGCGACACTCACATGCTCAGTGGGTTCTGAGCAGCTGTTGAGAAGTTAAGCTTAGGGATTGTCACAAATAATCAAGGAGAAAATTAGGTTGTGCTGTAATATAAGTTGATGCTACAAGGCTGATTATTAAATTCTGGTGCTAGTTGCACTGGTTTCTGAGCAGACATGTAGTAATTATCTGTATTAAGTACTAATCATCTTTATATTGTGACATTTCTATTCTGTATATACAGTATATTGTGAGTGGGTCCCTAAGCTCAGTAAGTGACAGCAGCACAGAGCATGTTCAGTAAATCAACAGAAAATAAAATGGGGAGCTACTGGGGCATCTTTGGAGACACAGATCCTTCCCTGATAAAGGGCTGTGGTTCACTTGGGCTGGTACAGAAGCCCAAAACATAATGTACAACATTTTTAGCCTATTTCTTTAGTTAAACTTTAGTTCTCCTTTAATACGTGGACTACTCAGTAAGTCAATACTAATGCAACATTACACAAAGGCAAACAAATGTGTCTATATGTATACAATCATATTTGGAAGTAAGCAGAGTAATTCTTCCATAGGATTACATTTTGTCTTTTAATGTATACTTTAGGTTTAGTAGTTAATAGTCTCTGCTTGAGAGCCTGGTGCAGCCTTAGATAGCCATCATGAATTATTCATTTTTGTTAATGAATTAATAAATTTACATTTATTGTTTTACTTCTGCATGAAAAATCTATAAATAGTTGGTTAACTATGTACATGAAAAATCTATACTTTCCTTCAGGGGTTGGCTGAGAAGAGAAAGGAACCCCAAGTAGCGCAGAAAGAATGGGGATAAATAAATAAATAAATAAAGGGTGTCACACCAAATACTGAACTAAAGCTCCAAAAGCCTAAGGGTAGGGACACACTGGGCGATTTGGGGAGTTTTAGTCGCCTGGCGACTAATCGCCGCGACTTTTCTCCCCGAATGCCTCCCCTCGCTCTGCGCCTGGCTAAAATGAAAAATCGCCTGCGCTAATCACACGCGGCGATTCGTTTTCCGAAGTCGCCCGAAGTTTCCTCGCGAGGCAACTTCGGGCGATTTCGGAAAACGAATCGCCGCGTGTGATTAGCGCAGGCGATTTTTCATTTTAGCCAGGCGCAGAGCGAGGGGAGGCATTCGGGGAGAAAAGTCGCGGCGATTAGTCGCCAGGCGACTAAAACTCCCCAAATCGCCCAGTGTGTCCCTACCCTTAGTGTATCCTATTGTTCTCCCTTATGGTAGCAGAAGAGTTAAAGGCTTTACCTAAAGTAGATTGCAGTCTTCCAGCAAGTCATGAATTGATTAAAACAACCCACAATAATCCACATTCAGCTCCATTAGATCACCATTCTGGGTACTGGGTGCATTCAGACACTTGAAACAATGGTTTGAGAAATGTTGCTAATTTAAATACAGGCTTCTCTTTCTTTTAAATTCTTTTTATTGAGTTTGCAATAAAATAAATAAACTGACTTGACTATTTGACAATGACATACATATATATGTCTATGCAAATCCATGCAAATGAAGTTCAAAAATGTTCATAACAATAAACAATAAAACAAGAAATGTTAAAACAAATAGACCTGTTCTTTTCCCTTAGTTCAAGCTTGACAAAATAAGTTTCAAGATCCAGTCAAAAAGAATTAATGGATAAATCAGAAAATTATGTGAATTGTTTAGCTTCTATATAATATAACTTTGTTATAATAAAACACTTCTTTCTTTCAGTGTAGTGTAAAGTTACATTCTCAATGGCACTTTAAATTTGAGGTGGTAAGTCCTGACATTACTTTATTACTTTACTTTATTAAAGTAGCCCCCCAACACTGCTAAAGTCAGGGCACCACTGTCCTAACTTACATAATGGAGTTAAACAGTATAGTTTTTAGAGTTATTTTTATATCTATTGTATATATTTGTCCAAAATCTATTTGGATATTTACCCATACATCGTTTACGAAGGTCTCATCTTATCAGAAAAATCAAATCCACTGGATTGTGAGTTTGACATGTATTAATTTACTGTGACTATCAATACTATCTAGACTATCAAGTGGGAGAATGTTACAGGGGATGACAGAATTTATCTCCGACAACAATCGCCAACCTTATGACATACTGTAGCCACACTGCTATAAAACACTACACTGATTTTAGATGTACAATATAAAAGAATAATTGAAAAAAGATGACCTAAAAATGAAAACAATTTAAGCACTGGTTCTTCTGTTTCAAACATCAACAACATTGAGATTTGGAGAGAGTACGACTGTGGAAAAAACTCACCGTTTCATCTGTGCAGATGGAATGTACTTGAGTTCCAAACATCACTGCAGTGAAGATAAGGAAAAGCAGGCCCTCAAAGCAAAGCATGATCAGCAAAATGACTGTCGTTGGAGGCGAAAAGGAACTACATTCTAAGAGGAAAGCATTTTATTATAAATGATTAAGAATACTGAATTGAAAAGTCCACTTTTAGATAAAAATGGAATGATAAGAGCATATTACAATGATCAATCTTTTTCCTATAGAACGTTCTGTACAGTATAGAGCAGATTTACTAAGTTCGAGCGAAGAATTCGAATGAAAAAAAAAATCGAATTTCGAAGTATTTTTTTGGGTACTTCGACCATCAATTTGGTCAAATTCAATCGATCGAATCGAATGATTCGAACGTTTCGAAGTAAAAATCGTCCGATCGAAGCATTTGCCCTAAAATCCTTCGAATTCGAAGGATTTTACTTTGAGGGTCGAAGGTGAGGGTTTATTAACCCTCGAAATTCGACCCTTGATATGTGCTTTTTTGGGGGTGGATTCTGTCTTTAAAAGGTGCCTAATCCTGGTGTCTACTATACTATTAATCATGGACTTGGCTTTTTGTTTTTTTGCTGCACAGACACAGATCATTGAGTTTCTGACCAATACAATGATTAAAATTTCAAAGGCTTATCTAGAATGCTCTGAATTACAAGAAGGCCATCTCACATGAAGTCCTTTGCAAGCAAATAATTCTAATTTTAAAAATGATCTCCTTTTTCTCTGTAATAATAAAACAGTACATTGTACAGGTATGGGACCTGTTATCCAGAATGCTCAGGATCTGGGGGTTTCTGGATAAGGTATCTTTCTGTATTTTGGATCTCCATTCCTGAAGTCTACTTAAACATCAATTAAACATTAATTAAACCCAATAGGATTGTTTTGCATCCAATATTTTAGCTGTGAAGAAGTACAAGGTACTGTTTCGTTACTACAGGTATGGGACCTGTTATCCAGAATGATCGGGACTTGGGGTTTTCCAGATAACAGATCTTTCTGTAATTTGGGTCTTCATGCCTTAAGTCTACTTGAAATTCATTTAAACATTAAATAAACCCAGTGGGCTGGTTTTGCTTCCATTAAGGATTAATTATATCTTAGTTGGGATCAAGTACAAGCTACTGTTTTATTATTACAGAGAAAAAGAAAATCATTTTTAAAAATTTGGATTGTTTGGATAAAATGGAGTCTATGGGAAATGGCCTTTCCGTAATTCAGAGCTTTCTGGATAACGGATTCTATATCTGTACTCGATCCTAATTAAATTGCATTAATCCATATTGGTGGCATACAATCCTACTGTTTTTTTTTTTTTAAATGTTTAAATGATTTTTCAGACTTAAGGTATGGTGATACAAATCCCTAAGCCAGAAAACCTTAATAATAATAATAGATCCTACAATGAAACTATGTAATTAATAAAAATGCTTTTAAAAAAATTGCTATGAATATAATTGGCAGCAGATAATTTGCTTTATTTATTCCTTTACTGTTCTACCCAACAACTGCCTATCTCTGAAATGTAGATGAAATAAGACATAAGAAAGTATTATGTTCTGCAGTCTCAGTTCTTTAAAACATTACCCCCAAAGATGATTTTGTCTATGATTTTTTAAAATAAATGTACCAACTTTAAAAAGTTAATCTGCTGGCCACTAAAATGGCTCAAGAAAAAAAAATCCTACAATGGTCATATCAAAGCCCTGATTTCAGTCAAATGCAACATGTGTGACACTAGGGGGCAGATTTATTAAGGGTCGAATAGTAAATTCAAATTACATTTTTTGCATTTTTTTGGTATCAAAATTCACCTCTTTGAATATTTATCCCCCTATTCAGGTCCGTTGAGCCATTTGGAGGTGTTAATAGCCTTCCTGACATTCGAGTTCTTTTTTCGGAGAAAAACTTGATTCGTACAATTCGAATACCATTCAAATACGATTCGAATACCATTCAAATACAATTTGAATTTGCAGGTTGGAACTATTCGATTGCATATTCGACATTCAAATTTTTTTCTTAAATAACCTCCCAGTTGAATTGTATATTCAAATGTATTACAGAAAAAAAAATTCACATAAATTCCCAATTCAACCTTTAAAAAATGGGCCTCTAGATGAAAATTTTGGTACACAAGCTGTCTATATCTCTAGTCCTTTGCCCTGATTCTCATCTACACCATGCTTCTCCCTACACCAAAAAATCAAACATATTATAATATGTGATTTACCCTCTAGGGCCTTGAAAAATTATAATACCTTGTAAATTATACAAGTAACAAAATCACACACACACACCTGGGTATTCACAGAATGAAATATTATTGTTTCATTAATGCTCTGTAACAAGTATGATAATGCTGGAACTTCAGTACTTACTTGTCCAATCTTCTTCAAAGCAATATAGGAAATGTAAGGCCACCATTAAAAGGGCATGCAAAGAAATCAGAGATATGTACATCTGCAAGACAGTAAACACATTATCAGTGAGGGACAGTTAATGAACAACACAATTCCAGGAAATAATTATTTGCAACAAGCATTAGTCACAGCAGCATATGTATCAATTCTGTGTATTAAATTGCACACTATAACAGCTTGCCCTTATACAGAGGGAAATAGATTTTAGTGCTCTTTATCTGGAATGTAAATGCTACATTTTTGGATTCTATATAGAGCGTATGGCATCGTCCGAGTCTGCTCCTTAAAGAATCTACTGTCTATGATAGGAAAAGGCCATAAAAATAGTAGTCTTGCCCTTTACATTTTAATAGTTTACTTGAAAGTATTTTTCTTATTCTTTGTTTACTAAATTGTAAACAATATATTATTTGTCCTTGTGGTCTGGTTTATGTGAGTTATATGGAACTCAAATCTTTGGCACTTACAAATAAAAATCACAATTGAGTGTGCAATAAAGAAAGCAGAATATATACATCAAGGGAGAGTAATATGTGCAGCAGGCCTGGACTGGCTATCTGTAGATTCTAGCAAATGCCAGAAAAGCTGCTATAAGATGCCATAGACAGTTACTATTTATTGGACCAGTGTGGGGTTGCATGGACCTCTGTGTAGTTGAAATGCCTATTTTGAATCTTATCTGAACCTGATGGGTAGCCAATAACTGCTCTTCTTTCACACAAAGTAAACCTTCTACAATTCTGTGCGAGGTCCACCGAGCTGCTGGCTCAACCTGTCCTGTCTCACGCCTAGAATATATTAGACCCTTTGCTATCGAGCTTTTGACCTGCACACACTGCTGAGATTGTCTTGTGCAGAGTTACACATTATCTTCAATTGCCAAGGTCACTCATGCTCATTCTCTTTAACCTACCACCTGCATTGGACACCTCTGACCACTCTCTCATTATGCAAAACCTTTTTTTGTTTACTTTGTTTTTATTTGCAGGCTGAAAGAAGCAGATCTGATACCTTACCCAGCTCTGTTTATCTGCACTGAAAAGTACAGCTTTCTCTTGAGTTCAGGTAGATGGAGTGGAGGTTGGCCCAAAAAACAGACATTTTTGGCCAATGTCCACGCTGTAATTATTATTATTATTTAATGACCCTTGTTTGTTCTATTAATGTATTGTTCTGTTGCATTCTAGTATCCATATATAAATAAAAATATACATGCATACCATTTCTGTAACAATTAGGGATGCCCCGAATACATTATTTTTGATTCTGCTGAACCCCCGAATCCTTCGCGAAAGATTCAGCAGAATAGCGAACCGAATCCGATCCCTCATTTGCATATGCAAATTAGGGGTGGGTAGGGGAAAACATTTTTTACTTCCTTGTTTTGTGACAAAGTGTCACGCGATTTCCCTCCCTTAGGATTCGGTTCGGTAGGGCGGAAGGATTCGGCCGAATCCGAACCCTGCTGAAAAAGTCTGAATCCTGGCGAATCCTGAACTGAATCCTGGATTCGGTGCATCCCTAGTAACAATGCAATGGCAAATTGTTCTTGCCACTGTATATTCCATTTAGCGCACTCATCCTAATGTACTACAGACAGTAAATATGTAACAGTAGATATGGAAGACGATCAAGTGAGTAATTCACCAGCCACATTTGACCCTTCTTGTCTGCATGTGACCTGCACTTGATCAGGTCTACAGTGACTGAGGTATGGCAAAAATCCCTAAAATGAAAAGGGCAGATTTTACAGTCTGGTCCACTGACTTCTCTTCCCTGAACCCACCCAAGCCACAGGTTTATGGCAAGCCAAGGCATCAATATTACTTACTGTGAACAAAACAAAGAATTTCTGATTGTTCTCTCCGACACAGTTGTTAACCCAAGGGCAGTGATGATCCATCTTTCGAATACATCTCTTACACACACTAGTGGAAGAAAAGATTGTTAGAATTGATTAGAATTCTCGATATAACAGAGAAGGTGCATTCAGTTTTGGACAATATCTAATAGTATGTGGTAAGTAGGCACACAGCTTATTGTACCTGCAATGATGCGCTCGGTCAGGTTTAATGCTGCAGCATTTTGGACATTTATAAACCACTTGTCCGGGCTTCAACTGCAAGCTCTCAATAAATTCTTTTGTAGCATTTCCTTTGGGGACAGCACCCTGAAAACAAAGCAGATTCATTTTAAAAATGCAACAAATGAAAGTTAATATTAAAACTATAAATTTGGAGAAGGGAGATAACGCTTGAAGTTAAAATGTATTTATAAATGGGTGCCTGCTGGATCTACATCAGGACAGGGGTTAACCTATGGAAGAAGCAGACCCTGCAGGTTTTGGGAGCCCACAAGACACAGTCAAATAAGCAGTTTCATTGTATGTCATTATAAAATGCCTTATTCACAAAGTTTAGGAAAACCCTAAAGTAGATACACCATTAAGGTAAAGGGATAGTAATTTCTTGTTGGCTAATGGGTTAAGCATCTAGCCTAGCACGAGGGTTGGAAAATAAGTGCAAAGGTGATTTGCCCATTCTCTATTTAAGGCAAAGCTAGCACAGTGCTTTAACTGGGTCCTGATAAATTGTGACCATTGTATGTAAAGATCATAAGGACCTTAGGCTGTAAGAACCACTGGTCAGGGACTGATGAACAATCTCTTTAAGAATCTTGGCTCTCTTCTTACCTCCATTCATTTACGGTCATGCGCTAGCAAAACCTCATCTCCAGTTCCACTTAATGCAGGGGTGTCGTAAGGCTTTGTACTGGGTCCCTTGTTGTTCACCCTGTACGCTCTGCCTTTGGGAGATCTCATACGCTCATTTGACTTTAATCATCATCATCTGGATGCTGATGATACCCAAATATATTTATCCTTCCCTTCATTAATAGCTGAACCCGAGGCTCAAATCTCTAACTGCCTCCTTGCAATCTCTAGCTGGATGAACCAGCGCCACCTCAAACTCAATCTAACAAAAACTGAACTAATTGTCTTTTCACCAAAGCCTGGTCCTACTCCCCCACTTACCATCGATATTAATGGCATTCTCATTAACCCCGTCAACTCAGCACGCTGTCTGGGGGTAATCTTTGACTCCTCGTTCTCTTATCATATTAACACCACTGTCAAGTATGGTCCCTTTTTCTTATGCAACAACCAAAATCTGTCCCTTACGTTCACCTTCTACAGCCAAGACGTGGCACATGCATGCTCTCATCCTATCCCTAGATTACTAGATTAGATTACTATGACCTTCTACTAACTTGCCTCCCTAACTACTATCTGTCCCCTCTACAGTCTGTATTAAATATTGCTGCCAGAATTCTTCTCCTCTCATCCAAAACGGTACAGGCTGAGCCCCTGCTGAAGTCCTTATCATGGTTTCCCATAAAACAAAGAATAACTTACAAACACCTCACTAAATCTCTTCTAGTCTTTCTCTCTATGTTTCAGGCCAAATACTCCGCTCCTCTCAAGAGCAACCTTTAGGCTGCAACCCTCACTGCTAATGCCGTTTCCCCCATCAAAGCCTTCTGTCTTGCAGCTCCTTATATTTGGAATTGTATTTCCTAATTTCTCTGGAGAGAATCCTCTCTCAATGTCTTCAGAACTAAACTCAATGACAACCTCTTGCATAACATCTGACTGTGAAACTGACACATATCAATACACGTTGTATGAAGGAGGCCACAAAGCATCTGCAGTACTGTGCTGTAAAACTATTATGCCAAAATACACGACACATGTTTCGAGTCAGCAAGGACCCTTTCTCAATTGTGTGACCCAATTAAGAAGGTGAGTCCACTTACTAAAAGTTTGCTCTTTTGAAAAATGGATTTCAGTGCAGAAGTCGGCTGGAGCAGTAATATCAACCGACGCATTTTGAAAAAAACATGTTTTCCCATGACCGTATCCCTTTAATATCCCCCGATTTGTATCTGTAAATTGTCCTTCCATTTAAATTGTAATCTCTATGGGGCAGGGACCTCCATCCTTTTTTGACACTAAGCACTTAATCTGTATTATAACTGTACTTTATGTGTATTGTATTTTTCACTTATTTGTATTTACCATTAAAATGACCCCCTGTCTGTTCTACCAATTTATTGTACAAATAAAAATATAGATACATACAAGGGTGAAGACACATGGAGCTACTAGTAGCAGCTTCTTGTTGTAGCTACAGAATGTCAAAAAAATACACTGCCATAGACAATAATGAAAATTGCCTCTGCTAAAACACACGTAGTGTCTTTGCCAAGCCAATTATCCCTATTGTCTATTTTATAACCATGACAAGTAGCTGCTACTAGTAGCTCTGTGTGTCTTTACCCGTAGGGTGATAGCAGACCGCTGCCTGTGGAAAAACATATTAATAATGTAACCACTAAAAACTGAAAAAGAATGCAGTCTCCTGTATTTATGTATGCCATTACCTAAAGGGTATGCATAGCGGCACTGTTGCTATAAAAATGAAGGCTGCAAATAGTAAAATTAAAGAAAGAATATGCTCCAAACAATGTGTGCCTACAAGCAAGCAGTTTCTTGTTTGATACAGATGAATTTAGGTCATTTTTGATTTCAATCCACTTTAAGCTGCACTATAGAGGTGTTTGCTAAACTTACATTTCAACACTCAATTCTGCATATTATCCTGCAATATTTACCTTTGTGATGGACTGGAAAGAACAAAGTTCCTGATTCTGGAGGGTATGAGAGTAAGCCAGCTCTGGTATCAAATGTCAACCCTACAAATAAGGGATCTATTGTCCCCTAGAATCCTGTATTCACAAAACTCTTAAATACATGTTTAATTTGCTATAGTCTAAAGGCATCTTCATTTTCAAGACATTGCTTAACTAAGCTGCATAAATTTGCGTTAACGGCAGAACAATCCTATTTTTTATTACAGAAAACCCCTTTATGTATATATACCCAAGTCCCAATCATTCTGCATTATAGATTCCATAAGAAATTGACAAACCTAACATTTGATAATTGACACCAGTGGAGGGCTTGTGCTGTCAAATAATAGATGCAAAATGGAGGCTACTGTGGACATCTTTAGAGTCAAAAATATTCGGTACTACAGGGCTGTTGTGGATTTAGGCAGATACAGCAGCGGAAGACATAATTTATATAGTGAATAAAGTACCCCCTCTTGTAAAATATAAGGATATTATAAGTTACCGAGGAGTTTCATGACTATATAAAAACACGAGGCCGAAGGCCGAGTGTTTTTATACAGGTCATGGAACTCCGAGGTAACTTCTAATATCCTCATATTTTACAACTGGGGGTACTTTATTTATTATAATACACAAATTTTAGTAAGTCATGTGACAGAAATGACATCACTACTCACCGTTTATAACTGATGACATCACTACTCACCGTTTATAAGGATATAATTTACAGGATATTCATGGCTTTTGTGTATTATACCAGATTATTAAACGATACATTCAATTCTATGACTATATGAATTCACAAAGCACCTTATTGAGATTAAATATAGGGGAAATACGTTAAATAATAGACCCCTTTTTTAACTTGGATTTTTATTAGGTTTTAAATGTTTATATAACAGCATAATCAGCTGTCATACCATACTGCACAGAACGCAAGAGTAAAAGAGTAAAATGAAAAAAAGAACGACAAAAACAACCAAAGAACACAGGCATTTGAACTAAGTGGAAGATATTTTGTCTCTAGAGTGCCTAATAAAAGGTGACTGGGGTGTTTTGGTTATTTACTAATATGGAAGACCAGCTTGGGTTGTACCAATACATTGCCATGGGGTTTACACAAAGAGAAGGGAATAATCCCTCTGTATAGTCCCGTTTCATGCATGTAATGCTAATAAAAGCTGGGTCTTTTAAGTGGGCAAGCCAGGGTAGCCAAATTTCATTGTAGGCTTCCATGTCATCTTTGAGGAGGTAGGTGTTTCTTATTGGTAGCTATGTAAAATACTTTTGTTTTAAGGGTGGTGAGAGTTAGAGGGTTTTTTTACAGTGGCTGGCTATTAAAAGTCTAGCTGCCATTAAATATGCTGGCTCAGTTTGTGAGCTGCGTTGGAAAACGTGTTGGGCTTTTTCCCTAATAGTAACATAAACGGGGAAATTTGGTGTGGAGCACTCTCGAGAAAAGGTTAGTCACAGAGTCCCAAAAGTCTGATACCACTTTACAGGACCACCATATATGTTTCATTGTTCCTTCCTCTGGGCAACCTCTAAAGCAATGTGGGTCGCAGGTCAGATATATTCTTTGTAGTTGAGTAGGTACCAGAAATGTTCTATGTAGTAAGTTTATGTAGGTCTTTCGAATAGAGACGCATGTGCTGCCTTTATTAGCTGTCAGACTGCAAAGTGACAATTGTTTTGTGTTAAGTGTGGCTGCCAAGTCCCTCTAGATCAGTGTTCCCCAACCAGTAGCTCGTGAGCAACATGTTGCTCTCCAATCCCTTGGATGTTGCTCCCAGTGGCCTCAAAGCAGCTGCTTAATTTTGAATTCCAGGCTTGGAGGCAAGTTTTGGTTGTATAAAAACCAGATGTACTGCCAAACAGAGTCTCAACATAGGTTGACAATCCACATGGGGCTACCAAATGGCTAATCACAGCAATTATTTGGCAACCCAAGAAAATTTTTCATGCTAGTGTTGCTCCCCAACTACTTTTACTTCTGAATGTTGCTCAAGGGTTCAAAAGGTTGGGGATCCCTGCTCTAGATCAAGGATCCCCAACCTTTTGAACCGGTGAGCAACATTCAGAAGTAAAAGGAGTTGGGGAGCAACGCTAGCATGAAAAATGGTCCTAGGTGCCAAATTAGTGCTGCGATTGGCCATTTAGTAGCCCCTATGAGGATTATCAACCTAGATTGAGGCTCTGTTTGGCAGTACACCTGGTTTCAGTACACCTGTTTTTTAAACAACTAAAACTTGCCTCCAAGCCTGGAATTCAAAAACAAGCACCTGCTTTGAGGCCACTAGGAGCAACATCCAAGGAGTTTGAGAGCAACATGATGCTCACGAGCTACTGGTTGGGGATCCCTGCTAGATAGATCCTTTTTTAAAACAGTTATGGATTTCTGTTTACAGGATTTCAGCCAGGAAATTACAGACATATCTGAAGGGCAATTAAGTCATTCTTATCAAAGATACAAAGTGTGTTGATCACTCACCACGTAGAACATGTGGTCCAGGAGCACCAGCCCCAGACACTCAGCTTAGGGAGCGGATAAACCAACAGTTTAAAAGTTTAATATCAGTATTTGACAACCAAAGGTCACTACAGTACCCAAACAAATGTGGGGCTAACATCAAAATTATGGCCACTATGCGTCAACATTTGCAGAAGTACACAATCCATTGCAGTCAATAAGTGTCAATTACCCCAAACAAATATCACAACTCAAGAGGGTCACTAAAACACATAATTTGGAGAATTGTGGTTGTTTCCTGTCAGCACCTCAGAATATTGCATTCATACATTTGGCCGTGTCAAGTAGTAGAGAGAATCACTTCTAATAACATTAAAACAACAAAAAAAGAGGGTCACATGATACAAAGTATGTTGCTCACTCACCATGAAGAACTGGTGGTTCAGGTGCACTCAGCTTAGGGAGGGGATAAACCAACAGCATACGACATTCAGGTATTGGGCACACCAAAATCAAAGTTAAGATTGTAATATTTATTGGAGATTCATTTAAAAAGTAACAATTGGCCCTGTCTGTCTCTCACCCTGCTGCCGATGCAGCTGTGCTGAACCCAGGTTTGGGGTATGTGGGACCACTTCATGAATATGCATTACCTAAATTTATACTGAACAATATAAACTAGAAATTGCTTTGTATCTGCTGACTATGGCAGAGGTGATAACATACTACAATTAAATACAGGACTTCTAATGAAAGATACGTTTTTACATGTACTAGATATAAACAGTATGCAACATTTAAGTTCTTTCTGGTCCTTTAAACACAAATGAAACATTTTTTCCTTCTATTTTCATTTATAACTGCACACGCAGCCTGCAGAAAATGGGATTCTATGGAAGCACATAGGGATATTATAAAAGGCATAAGATATTTTGTATATTTTACAAATGTTTTATTCTAAATAAAGGAGAGGGTGGTCTGCATTGGTAAAACGTGTGTGTTTGCTTCAGAAACACTATTATAGTAGCATATAAATAAGCTGCTGTATATCCGTAGGGCAGACATTCAAAGGTTATAAAGCAAATAAGATCTGTAGAATATAATGGTGTTCTACAGAGCATCTTTGTTATCCGCTATTTAACTTGTGCCATGCAGCCCTATTTCAATTGCCTCCATTGCTACACAGCAGCTTGTTTATAAAACCTATAGTAGTGTTTCCAAAGCAAACAGATCAGTTTTACATGGCATGGCAACACTACATTGTATTGTGTATATATATATATATATATATATATATATATATATATATATATATATATATATATATATATATTTTTTTTTTTTTTAAACAATATTTTTATTGACCTTTTAAATGTTGACAGTACAATGTGTATATTAGTCCTTCATGTTTTAAAACAGTTGTTGTTAAAGTACAAACCAGAAAGTTAAACATAATAATGAACTTACCACAATTGCATATAACATTCATTATTTTCACTGTGAAGAGCAATGTGTTATGAAATGAATATCAAATATGGGTACAGGTATGGGATCAGTTATCTGTTAACCTACTATCCAGAAAGCTCTGAATTAGAGAAAGGCCATCTCTCACAGACTCTATTTTATCCAAATAATCCATACTTTTGAAAATGATTTCCTTTTTCTCTGCAATAATAAAACAGTACCCTGTACTTGATCCAAACTAAGACATAATTAATCCTAATTGTAAGCAAATCCATCTTATTAGGTTTATCTAATGTTTACATGATTTGTAGACTCCAAGTATAAACATCCAAATTACAAAAAGATCCAATATCTGGAAAGCCCCAAATCCCGAGCATTCTGGATAACAGGTTCCAAAACTTTTTTCTCACAAAATATAGGTCGTAAAAAGTTCCATAGTAAAAATATAATATATTTTATATACGTTAAAACACTTTCATTTTTTTGGTGTTACTGTTGCTTTAACAGATTTTAAAAGGAGGAAAGGGGAGGGAGTCAATCATGGTTCATATAGTTAATTTATGTCTGTACAATGAATCTAGTTCCTGGTCTAGTATAAAGCTCTGCCCCTTTTCTTTTCTGAGCTCTCCTTTCTATTTGACTATGGAGATGGTCAAATAGGTGTCTACTGCATGTTTGTTACCTCCTTCTTCAATAGAAATTAATGAGGTATGCGACACCTCTTTAACCATTTTCAGAGTCAAAACGAAAAGAAGAGCCTAGAATTGAAAAGGGGGAGGAGCTTCATGGTAGACCATGAATGAGCTGCAGTTGAACGGCATGTGCTTGCAACATAAGACAGATGCAGGGAGAAAGGTTTATGATTATGGGGACTGTTTCCAACCTATTTAGGGACTTGTTGTTCAAGGTATAGTGATCCATACTGCAGTAAAACCCTTATCCAGAAAACCCCAGGTCATAAACATTCCAAATAACAGATCCAGTACCTCCATACAAATACAGATATTTTCAATTGAGCTAAGGCCCTACCACCTGTACTACCTTGCCCACTCCAAGGGCATAAAGAAAGTAAACTATTAAAATGAACAGATATCCCAAATGGGTAAAATGTCTAAGAATGTGGAGATTGAATTGCAAAAACAGCAACATTATTAATTATATTAATTCGAGAGATACTTACAGGATCAGTAATCATGGCTCGAAAATGTGATGCCAAAGCCAGAAAGGCCAGTATGTTAAAGATTATCCCATTGATTATACTGTAAATCACATCCTTGGAAGGTAACAGCATGATAAAGATGACCACAAACTCAGCATAGAAAACCAGCAACCAGGTCACTACTGCACATGCAATGCCACAGCAGTCCTTGATGAACCACACCTTATCCATGAAGTCTTGTGCAGGCGGAGGGATACACTTCTCTGGTTGGAGGTATACTGCTTCCCTCTCAATATCTCGGTAGCGGTGGCTTTGGGTCAACATTATAAGCTTTATAGTCCATGTTTTACCCTGAAACAAACAAGTTATACTTTAATTTTACATATTCACTCTACAGCTAAACATATAACCCCTTCTTTATAAATACATGGAGAATCATAGTTACAATAATGCCTAAAAGTACTTCTGAGCTAAATGAAACCAAAAGAACAAAATATAATCTAAAAAAAAAAAATAAAGATACCAAAGCAATATGTAAAAATCCAAATATCAGGTAAAATATTATGGGAAATGCAAAGAGAGCTAAAAACAAAATAGATCAATTAAGGAACAGTAACACCAAAAAAAAAGTGTTTTAAGGTAATGAAAATGCCTGCACTAGTAAAACTGATGTGTTTGCTTCAGAAACACTACTTTAGTTCATATAAACAATACTGTAAACTGAAAAAAGGCTATATGGCACAGGTTAAATAGTGGATAACAGATAACACCATTTTGTTCTACAGAACTTATCTGTTATCTGTTGTGCAACCTGAGCCTTTTCTCCTTTTAAGGGCTGTCCCCATTGCTAAACAGCAGCTTATATAACAAAAATAGTGTTTTTAAAGCAAACATCAGTTTTACCAGGGCTGGGAAACACTGCATTATATTTTTATCACTTTAAAAAACGTATTGATGTTACTGTTCCTTTAAGAAAATCATATCATTAGGTACTACGAAGTACCATGACAAAACCTAAGCAAGTACAGGGAAAACACCCAAAAGCCGTGAATTTAGCTTTATATAGTGAATAAAGTACTCCCTATTGTAAAATATAATGATATAAGTCACAGAGGAGTTCCAAGACCATATAAAAGCACAAGGCCGAAGGACGAGTGCTTTTTTATACAGGTCATGGAACTCCGAGGTTACTTCTAATATCCTCATATATTCCAACAAGGGGTACTTTATTTATTATCATACACAAGTTTTAGTGAGTCATTGACAAAAATGACATCACTACTCACAGTTTATAACTGATGACATGACTAGTCACAGTTTATAAGGATATCATTTACAAGATATTCATGGCTTTTGTGTATTATATACTTATCTGTTCCCTCAGAAAAAAAGTTTACAGCAAAATGTCTTCAGTTACCTCAGAGTTTATTATGTATAACCACACTTACAAATGTATTCAGATACTTGCCCAAATCACTCATTTTACTGAACAACAAATTCTACAATGAAACATACGTTTGGATACTGCTCTGAAAGCCCCATGCTTTAATATTTTGTACAACCACCATAGCAGCTTTCAGCCATTTGGGGTAAATACAGGGAAGGAACCTGTTATCAAGAATGTTCGGGACCTAGAGTTTTTTTGATAAGGGGTGTTTCCATAGTTTGGATCTACATACCTTAATTCTACTAAAGATCATTAAACCCAATAAAAATGTTACATTGTATCTTAGTTGGGATCAAGTACAAGTTATTGTTTTTATTATTATAGAGAAGAAGGAAATAGGGATGCACCGAATCCAGGATTCGGACTTTTTCAGCAGGATTCGGATTCGGCAGAATCCTTCTGCCAGGCCAAACCGAATCCGAATTTGCATATGCAAATTAGGGGTGGGGAGGGAAATCACATGACTTTTCGCCACAAACCAAGAAAGTAAAATGTTTTTCCCCTTCCCACACGGATTCGGTTCGGTATTCGGCCGAATCTTTCAGAAAGGATTCGGGGGTTCGGCCGAATCCAAAATAGTGGATTCGGTGCATCCCTAGAAGAAAATCATTAGGAAAAAAAAAAAAAGAATTATTTGATTAAAATTGAGCTTATGGGAGATAGCCTTCCTGTAATTCTTTCCATGCTGTTTAGATTGGTCTTTGTAAACTCTCGATTTTCAAAATGGGTCATTGATTCTTAAAGGATTCCTCGGGCTGGTGGTTCTGTTCCACAAAAAGGGACCGTTGGGAGGTATGATTTCAGTACAGGTATAGGATCCCTTATCCGGAAACCCGATATCCAGAATGCTCCGAATTACGGAATGGCTGTCTCCCATAGACTCCATTTTATCCAAATAATCCAAATTTTTAAAAATGATTTCCATTTTCTCTGTAATAATAAAACAGTAGCTTGTACTTGATCCCATCTAAGATATAATTAATCCTTATTGGAAGCAAAAACAGCCTATTGGGTTTATTTAATGTTTAAATGAATTTCTAGTAGACTTAAGGCATGAAAACCCAAATTAAGGAAAGATCCGTTATCCGGAAAACCCCAGGTCCCGAGCATTCTGGATAACAGGTTCCATACCTGTACAGTACTGCCTTTAAAGAAATTGAGCAAATATTTACAATTTATAAGCAGGAACCCATTTACTTTGGCAAGAAAGTCTGTGGTGAGTCAATCACACTAAAAATAATTAGAACTGCCTTTAAAGATTTTATATTGTTTTGAGGGTTTTACCCACAAAATAGAATACAAGAATACCTCACCCAGTCTCAGGATTTCTGAAGCCAACAGGGTTTCCTATGGAGATGAACTTTTAATGGTTTTTAGTTGGAGTTGAAGGCCTATAGCTCTACTTGCATACTGCAGCAGGCAACGGCAGGGTAATAAACTCCATTAAATATTGAAAGATATGGGATATGCTGACTTCCAGGTGGACATTGTATATATTAACCCAGATGAGTGAAGTCATAGTGGTTGGAAAACTTTGCATGCTGTCTTATGACTTTTTATTTGCAAGTGTTTTTATGCTATATTTCACTGACTTATGATTAATTTTGTTATAGAAAATAGCAAGCTAATTTTGGCTGTTTTGCATATTCAGTCTGGGCACTTTTCCAAATAGATATTTTATAGTATACAGTATCTATAAAGCTTGTTAAAAAATACTATACATAACGTTTATTTCTATAATATGTCACTCATTTTAGGATTTTAAAGGATCACAAGGGAACAGTACATTAAAATTAAATAGATGCTGAATATTTTAATTTTTTTGGCATTACTGATTAATGACACAGCAGGGATAACTAAAAATATTTAAGTGGTTGCCCTGTAATGTAGTCTTAAGTACTCACCAATATCAATATATTAAAGAACATTAGTGCTTCGATAATGCCCACAACTTTCAACAAAACAAGTCCATATTGAAGCTGATCAACAAAGTTTACCTGCAACTTGCTTTTTCAAGGTTAGTCCTACTAAATAGTTGTCTTTTTTTTTTATTAGACCCCACAGGCAGTTGAAAGGGAATCGTAGCCCCTAGAACTGCATAATATTCAAATAGATCATTGCCTATGTCAACAGAGAAATCAGGAACCTATATAATGTAGTATATTAATTCACAACACAACATCCTGTGTTGCAGCTAGAAAGTACTTACATTGTGTACTTCCCCTTTAAAGTAAGTATAGTTATCACATTTGTGTGTTGAAAAAAAAAAGGGGGCGAGAGATTGATGTAAATTTAAGGAGTCTTCACCAATTACAGGTATTGGACCTATTGGACCTACCACGTGGTAGACCAAATTCAGCTGATCTAATTGCTTGGTGTCTGAACCAAGAATAAGATCATAAAAGTCCAACTGCAGTTACACAGTAGTAAGGATCAGATGGGTCAGTGCAGCTTGAAGAAGTTCTGCATGTGCCTGGTCTCTTCTTCACTCCTTTGCACAGCATTAATCATATTAACAGCAAATAAATGTATACAAATAAATGGGAACGGTAGGGCGTGCACAGTACCACATAAATCAATGCTGCGCCTGATCCATATTTCAACTGCTGTAAACCTCAATAAAAACACATAGCTAATAGTAACTGACCATTCTGCAAAGACTGCCTCTACTGAGACAGTTAATATGGTAGTTTCCCTTCATTTGTATATATGCAAACAAGAAGTTTTGTGCACACAGACTTCAGTCAACTGAATAGAATCCTTTCTAAAAAGAATTACCGGTACTTTTAATGCTCAGTGTTAAAATAGGCAGTGGCGTTTTTTAGGATAATTATTATTATCCAGTGTATACGCCCTACATCCCTCTATTAATTAGGTGATTGCTATATTTCTATTGATCCTTATGCTTAAAAGTAGAAGGATATCTTCATTCAGCATCTTACATATGTATACCTATGCATAATGTTTAGCAGTGATATATGAAACATGCAAAATAATATAGGAGTTCAATTTAAAAAGAATTTTCATCTTGATTTTTAAATGGTCACAGGCCAGGGAAACATTCTCTTTGTGCACTGCATTTCCGCAACTTACAGACTATGGTAGGATACAGATCATTATTGTTCTCCAATCTTATTTACAACGAGCACATTAAAATAAAGGGATGTTATTCAGTTTAAAAGAAAAAAAAAAGTAAAAAAGGGGGGGGGGGTCACACAGAGTTCCATTTGGCTGTACTTCTGGTCTCCCATCTTGCTATACAGACAGCTTAGTAAGCCAAGCTATAGATGTCATAGAAGCAAGTGTACTAGTGAAACACTCTACTACCATAATTGTTTGGGGAGGGGGACATTAACCAGCAAATCTGTAGAGGAAAAACTGGAAATTAAAACCCCTCTAGAAGATTCTGAAAAAGAAACAAAGCTTATAAATGAGTTGTGTAAATGTAGATCACCTTCCTTTGAAGCTAGGAATGCAAAGGGCAGGAATACAGACTGAAACAGCATACCTGGAACAGGACCCGGAACTCAGGTAAGTTCAGCAGAAAGCAGAAGTATTGTAGAAACTCCACCCAGACAAAGCTACAGATAATTGCAGGCAAAACCAGGAAACAGAATGCTGGATGACTTGCTCAGTTTCACCTGCACAAACACAAGCCAAGCTTATTCACCCGCCCAGAAGTCAGCATACTTACAAATGAATTTCCATTCTATTAAACTGATAATAAGGACAGAGAAGCCAAGGCCAAAGTTGCCACGCTTCTTAAGACTTTATCCAAGGAGGAAAACAATGCAATAGTTACATAGTTACATTGGGTTGAAAGCATGATTAAAATAAATGGTTGCAGCAAGTAAAATTGATCCTAAGGTGTCTTGTATTACCTAGATTGTATCTTCCCTCTTACATTAGAATACTATATTTAAAACAAACATGCCATTACTAATGCCTAATATGGGTGAAGTAAACTAGAGGTTAGGATGAGTTGCTCTGTGTAAGGGTAAAAACATTTAAAGAGTACCACAGAGTAATACAGACAGGCATTAGCCTGTAAGAAATATGCCTTTCAACAGCACAGATGTCTCATTTTCTAACCAAGACCAAGAATAGGCTGTATGTAAGTAAATGTTGTAAGCTTAAAGGACATGTATAGCATACATTCTCCTACCATGTACATAAGTTGGGCATATCTTCCCATTTATTTGTACTGCGTATACCTGCCAGCACCACCGCATTTCCCTAAAACAAATACACTAGGCTGTCATTTTTCCTTTGACACATCATCAGTAACATTGACATCGGCAAACAGGACATGTATGCTGTAAAGTTCACGTGCTGCAGAATGCAGGTTTACACAGCCACAACATACTTTGAAAAAAAGTTTTGTAATGGTTAAGCTGAGCTCAGGAGAGATGGTTAGGAGAAAAAAAAATAGGATCAGACAGCTAGAATTTCTATGGGAACCAGCCATGCTATCTCGTCATTGGCTGTTAGACTGGAGAGTGTGTTTAGTAATCTGAGTCGAGAAGAACTGAGCATGCTCATAAATCAACATCCAATGCAAATTCCTAAAAGGGAGGGGACAGAATTGGTTAGGGGAGGATACGGATTTATAAGTGATTAAGGGGATGCTGCAGGTATCTAAAGATTTCAAAGAGGCTGTTCACTGATTACATTTTTGTGGAGGGGGTTTACATGTCCTTTAAAAGAAGCACAAACTAGCGGAATTGTTTATGTAAGAAAGCCAAAGCTACTATAATGAGGAAACAGTAGATTAGAGGTCATTTACATATTAAAAATGGGCATAGATTCACTGGAGGAAAGGGCCATTCTTCCCCCTTTATAAAGCACTGGTAAGGCCTAGGCCCGGACTGGCAATCGGTGGGCTCTGGCAAATATCATTGGGGATGCTGCAAGATGCCATAGACAGTCACTATTTAGTTGGTTGATGGGGGGGGGGGGGTGGCTGTTTGGGCCTCTGTGTACTTGAAATGCCAGGACCTATTTTGAATCCCAGTCCACAGCTGATAAGGCCCCACATATGCCATGCTCCAGTGCTCAAGTGGACTATTACAGACTTATATAGACAATGAAGGGCTATTAAACTGGTATGGGGGTCTCCATTATGAAAAAAGGCTATCCAGGTTGGGTTGTTCATGCTAGAAAAGATGCTCTTAAGGAGAGAGATTTCATAACTATGTATACATATATAAGAGGGCCATTAGTGATGGGCGAATCTGACCCATTTCATTTTGCCGAAATTTCGTGAAACGGTCTCCAAGACAATTTTTTTCCCCAGGGACAATCTTTTTCACCTATTTTGTGTCTATGGTCTTCTTTTTCAAGGTGAAACCTGGCAAAACATTTCACTGATCACTGGGGCCATATAAAAAATTTGCAGTAGGTCCTTTCTGCAGACATACGAGCATCTATTCCAGTTAGGCGAAAGAATGTTCCATTTTAAAATTAAGAAAGAGCTGAGAAATTCTCTGTAATGTATTGACAGACACATTAAATTGCTTCAAGGAAGTGGTTGGATGGTTTTTTAGAAAGTGAGAAAATAAAGGATTGCCCAATTGTCATCTTGGATATAGTTAGTTTTTTCAAACTCTAAGGCAAATTAGAGAGACTTCAGATTGAGTTTCTTCAGACCAGCGTCTGGCCTCCTCTCTGCACATCATGGCAGATAGAACATTCATCATAATGTGCAGAGAGCAACATTCTCAGTAACTAATGAGTTTCATGGTCATATAGAGCTTTAGTTTTCAATTAGGGGTCCCGAAATGAAAAATCTGGGACAATTTTCTCTTCCCCCCCCCCAAGAAGCCCAAATTGATGGAACGGTAAGATCAAAAAAATGAAAGTGTTTGAAAGTAATTATAATATGATGTACTGTTACACTGCTAAAACTATACAGAAACACTACTATAGCTTATATCAACAAGCTGATGTGCATCCATGGGGGCAACCATTCAGTTTGAAAAAAGGAGAAAAGGGACAGGCTAAATAGTAGATAGCTACAGAGATTATCTGTTATCTGCTATGTAAACCTGAACCTTTTCTCCTTTGAATGGCTGATCCATGGCTACACAGCATCTTATTTATTTAAACTATAGTAGTTTTTGGTGTTACTGTTCCGTTCATGAATTTTGGCTGAGATTTGTACTGGTTATTTCCTAGATTTTCTTGCAACTATGGCTAGCTGCCAGATATGACTTATGTCTTAATATATCTGTAACCATGTTATGAATTATAATATAACATTTGGATGTTTTATCGCATGACGTACACTGTTTAGAACAGGGGTCCCCAAAGTTTTTTACCGGTGTGCAACATTCAGGTCTAAAAAGAGTTGGGGAGCAACACAAGCATTAAAAATGTTTCTTGGTGGTGCAAAATAAGTGCTGGCGGCCATTTGGTAACTCCTATGTGGACTGGTAGCCTACAGGAGGCCCTGTTTGGCAGTACATCTGTTTTTTATGCAACCAAAATGTGTCTCTAAACCAGGAATTCAAAAATAAGAACCTGCTTTGAGGCCACTAGGAGCAACTTTCAAGGGGTTGGTGAGCAACATGTTGCTCACAAGCTACTGGTTGGGGATCACTGGTTTAGAATAGAAAAGTGGCATAATGTGCCCCTATTGTAAAATATAAGTTTATTAAGGGGTTATTTATCAAAATCCGAATTTTTCTCATGTTTTACATTCAAAAAGTCTGACCAAACTAGAATCCACGATTTGCCATTATTTATTGTATAAAAAAAACCAGGAAAAAATGTCACTTTTTCGGGTTGTCTCGTGAAAAGTCTGAATTTTACATGAAGTTGACCTCTGCCATGCAGGGCTGGTCCTATCAAATGTGGGGCTCAATTGGGACCATGTTGGCGGGGCCCCTAGACAAAGTGTTGCTGGCTACTGACACACCAATTATTTAGGAAAATAAGGGCATACAGGCACAAAATAGAAAGGAAAGGGGCAGACAAGGTAACATAATAGGGGCACACAGGGTAAGAGAGAGAGAGGGAGGAAATAGGAGAGTGGACTGGGCCAATTAGTTTGGGGCTGGGACGATTCAGCTTGGGAGCAGGCTTGGTTGGATTGGGGGCAGGCAGGGCCTATCAAGGTTGGAGGAAAGCTGGGCCTATGAGAGTTGGGGGCAGGCTAGACCTATGGATTTGGGGATGGGCTGGACTCTCAAAGTTGGGGGCAGGCCAGGCAGCATCATGTGCTGAGGGAAATATTATCTGTGCTGCCCTGTGGTGCGGGGCCCCCCAGAGGTGCTGCCATGGACTTCTACAGGACCCTGAAACGTTGAAGATGGAGTATTTGCGGATTCTGACTTTTTGCATCCTCGGAATATAACAAATCTCGACAAAATGCAAGGTTTTTTTTTTCCACAAAAATAACAATAAATAAAATCGGATTTTATAGAGGAAAAAAAAACCTCGAATTTTTCAAGTTTTTTAGCATTTGGACTTTATTAAATAACCCCCTACAAGTCAAAGAGTAGTTCTATGGTCATATAAGCAGTACATTGCCAAAGGCAGAGCACCTTTTTACAGGCCATGTACTTATGAGGTGACGTGACACAAATAACATCACTAAGCACCGACCATTCATAAGGATATATTTTACAGGATATTTGTGTATTGTAATGATATATTTTTAAGCTTACTCCTGTATTCCCATAGTAACAATAGTGTCCAGGACACTGTGTAAACACTGAAAAGGTTTCTAAGTACTTACAACAAAGCAACTATTCGTATACCATGAAATACAAAACCAGTTTGATACTAACAGTGTCCTGGGACTAAAAAGCAAGATATTGCTGGGCTCAATGTGCAAAACAATATGCTGTACCTCGTCCTCAGTACCCCCTCGACACTACGTGCGAGCCCTTTGCCAGATTTGTATAGTCACAATGCAGTCAAATAGGGAGATAACCGCAGAATTTGGGTTTCTTTACCTTTCACTCCTCTGCAACATGACAACAGCAATAACGCTAGCATGTACATCCTGTCACAATCCTAAAGATTCCACCCACCTACTTACTGGCAATGGCCTCTTCCTCTTCTTAATTCTTTCTAATAGGCCTGTGTCTTGCACCGGAGTCTCCCACCTCGTCGGTCCGACCCACTGTAGAAAGTGGGCGGGGTGCAGGCCAAATGGGACAGTCTATCAGCACCGCACCCACAGTTGCACAAGGAGGAGGAGAACAGAGAAATAACATTGGTCCGCAAGCTGATGAGATCAAGTTACTGGCAAAAAACTGGGTATCTATGCTGGATTAGGGAAGTATAGGCGCACTGTCGAAGGTTGATGACGTGGCTGGTGTTGATTGGCGAGAGTGAAGCGCACTGGCAGCATGGCTTCTGTGGTGCTGAGCGAAGCTGAGAAGGTTTACGTTTTACATGGTGTTCAGGTGGGGATAACTCAATATTTACATTTCATAGTTTAGGCAGCCCTATAAGTTAATATGAAAATATATTTATAATAACGTTTAATCTCATTATTTTGATATATGATCTTAAATCTGTATGCGCTGCGCAGGCACACGCCATCTTTCTACCTATCTGAAACTACTTTTCTACCAATCTCTAGCCTCTAAACTTTAAGATTGTGCTGAAAGAAGATATCTATCTATCTATCTATCTATCTATCTATCTATCTATCTATCTATCTATCTCTGTGCGTGAGTGCACTGAAAGGTTGCTCTCTCTCGCGCAACCTTTCAGTGCACTCACGCACCTTTACTAACAAGCAGCTATCCAACAGGATGTCAGTATCACAGGGTACACAGGTCACAAATCACATAGATATCACAGTTTACATACTCAGTATTAACATATACCACTTCTCGGTAACATGGCAACGTTCCAAGCCCTCTAAAACAACAAGAAATATTTATAAACAAACATATAGGTGGGTCATAGTCTTTATTAAGACCCCTAGAAGCAAATTATCCTAATTTATGGCTCCACCTTGCTTCTCTTTTCCTCAGTAGTATCTCGCGGTCACCCTCTTCACCTGGGCATATTTATCTGCTCCAATACCAAAAACCTCAAATTTAATTCCAAATGCCCTTTCTCAAAAACATTTTTGGAGACCAGAAACTCGGTATTCCTTTTCCTAAACTGGTGTGATATCTGTGTTTTACTGTCC